>NC_045806.1:49956242-50031421 GCF_009873245.2 Balaenoptera musculus | reverse complement strand
TGTTTGTTTTTTATACTGCAGGTTCTTATTAGGCATCAATTTTATACACATCAGTGTATTCATGTCAATCTCAATCGCCCAATTCAGCACACCACCATCCCCACCCCACCACAGTTTTCCCCCCTTGGTGTCCATATGTCCATTCTCTACATCTGTGTCTCAACTTCTGCCCTGCAAACCGGCTCATCTGTACCATTTTTCTAGGTTCCACATACATGCATTAATATACAATATTTGTTTTTCTCTTTCTGACTTACTTCACTCTGTATGACAGTCTCTAGATCCATCCACTTCTCAACAAATGACTCAATTTCGTTCCTTTTTATGGCTGAGTAATATTCCATTGTATATATGTACCACAACTTCTTTATCCATTCGTCTGTTGATGGGCATTTAGGTTGCTTCCATGACCTGGCTATTGTAAATAGTGCTGCAATGAACATTCAGGTGCATGTGTCTTTTTGAATTACAGTTTTCTCTGGGTATATGCTCAGTAGTGGGATTGCTGGGTCATATGGTAATTCTATTTTTAGTTTTTTAAAGAACCTCCATATTGTTCTCCATAGTGGCTGTATCAATTTACATTCCCACCAACAGTGCAAGAGGGTTCCCTTTTCTCCACACCCTCTCCAGCATTTGTTGTTTGTAGATTTTCTGATGATGCCCATTCTAACAGGAGTGAGGTGATACCTCATTGTAGTTTTGATTTGCATTTCTCTAATAATTAGCGATGTTGAGCATCTTTTCATGTGCTTCGTGGCCGTCTGTATGTCTTCTTTGGAGAAATGTCTATTTAGGTCTTCTGCCCACTTTTGGATTCGGTTGTTTGTTTCTTTAATATTGAGCTGAATGAGCTCTTTATATATTTTGGAGATTAATCCTTTGTCCGTTGATTCATTTGCAAATATTTTCTCCCATTCCGAGCGTTGTCTTTTCGTCTTGTTTATGGTTTCCTTTGCTGTGCAAAAGCTTTGAAGTTTCATTAGGTCCCATTTGTTTATTTTTGTTTTTATTTCCATTACTCTAGGAGGTGGATCAAAAAAGATCTTGCTGTGATTTATGTCAAAGAGTGTTCTTCCTATGTTTTCCTCTAAGAGTTTTATAGTGTCCAGTCTTATATTTAGGTCTCTAATCCATTTTGAGTTTATTTTTGTGTATGGTGTTAGGGAGTATTCTAATTTCATTCTTTTACATGTAGCTGTCCAGTTTTCCCAGCACCACTTATTGAAGAGACTGTCTTTTCTCCATTGTATGTCTTTGCCTCCTTTGTCATAGATTAGTTGACCATAGGTGCGTGGGTTAACCTCTGGGCTTTCTATCTTGTTCCATTGATCTATGTTTCTGTTTTTGTGCCAGTACCATATTGTCTTGATTACTGTAGCTTTGTAGTATAGTCTGAAGTCAGGGAGTCTGATTCCTCCAGCTCCATTTTTTTCCCTCAAGGGTGCTTTGGCTATTCAGGGTCTTTTGGGACTCCATACAAATTTTAAGATGATTTGTTCTAGCTCCGTAAAAAATGCCATTGGTAATTTGATAGGGATTGCATTGAATCTGTATATTGCTTTGGGTAGTATACTCATTTTCACAATGTTGATTCTTCCAATCCAAGAACATGGTATATCTCTCCATCTGTTGGTATCATCTTTAATTTCTTTCATCAGTGTCTTATAGTTTTCTGCATACAGGTCTTTTGTCTCCCTAGGTAGGTTTATTCCTAGGTATTTTATTCTTTTTGTTGCAATGGTAAATGGGAGTGTTTCCATAATTTCTCTTTCAGATTTTTCATCATTAGTGTATAGGAATGCAAGAGATTTCTGTGCATTCATTTTGTGTCCTGCAACTTTACCATATTCATTCATTAGCTCTAGCAGTTTTCTGGTGGCAGTTTTAGGATTCTCTATGTATAGTATCATGTCATCCGCAAACAGTGACAGTTTTACTTCTTCTTTTCCAATTTGTATTCCTTTTATTGCTTTTTCTTCTCTGATTGCCATGGCTAGGACTTCCAGAACTATGTTGAAAAATAGTGGTGAGAGTGGACATCCTTGTCTCATTCCTGATCTTAGAGGAAATGCTTTCAGTTTTTCACCATTGAGAATGATGTTTGCTGTGGGTTTGTCATATATGGCCTTTATTATGTTGAGGTAGGTTCCCTCTATGCCCACTTTCTGGAGAGTTTTTATCATAAATGGGTGTTGAATTTTGTCAAAAGCTTTTTCTGCATCTATTGAGATGATCATATGGTTTTTATTCTTCAATTTGTTAATATGGTGTATCACATTGATTGATTTGCGTATATTGAAGAATCCTTGCATCCCTGGGATAAATCCCACTTGATCGCGGTGTATGATCCTTTTAATGTGTTGTTGGATTCTGTTTGCTAGTATTTTGTTGAGGATTTTTGCATCTATATTCATCAGTGATATTGGTCTGTAATTTTCTTTTTTTGTAGTGTCTTTGTCTGGTTTTGGTATCAGGGTGATGGTGGCCTCATAGAATGAGTTTGGGAGTGTTCCTTCCTCTGCAATTTTTTAGAAGAGTTTGAGAAGGATAGGTGTTAGCTCTTCTCTAAATGTTTGATAGAATTCACCTGTGAAGCCATCTGGTCCTGGACTTTTGTTTGTTGGAAGATTTCTAATCACAGTTTCAATTTCATTACTTGTGATTGGTCTGTTCATATTTTCTGTTTCTTCCTGGTTCAGTCTTGGAAGGTTATACCTTTCTAAGAATTTGTCCATCTCTTCCAGGTTGTCCATTTTATTGGCATAAAGTTGCTTGTAGTAGTCTCTTAGGATGCTTTGTATTTCTGCGGTGTCTGTTGTAACTTCTCCTTTTTCATTTCTGATTTTATTGATTTGAGTGCTCTCCCTCTTTTTCTTGATGAGTCTGGTTAATGGCTTATCAATTTTGTTTATCTTCTCAAAGAACCAACTTTTAGTTTTATTGATCTTTGCTATTGTTTTCTTTGTTTCTATTTCATTTATTTCTGCTCTGATCTTTATGATTTCTTTCCTTGTGCTAACTTTGGGTTTTGTTTGTTCTTCTTTCTCTAGTTTCTTTAGGTGTAAGGTTAGATTGTTTACTTGAGATTTTTCTTGTTTCTTGAGATAGGCTTGTATAGCTATAAACTTCCCTCTTAGAACTGCTTTTGCTGCATCCCATAGGTTTTGGGTCGTCGTGTTTTCATTGTCATTTGTCTCTAAGTATTTTTTGATTTCCTCTCTGATTTCTTCAGTGATCTCTTGGTTATTTAGTAACGTATTGTTTAGCCTCCATGTGTTTGTCTGTTTTACGTTTTTATCCCTGTAATTCATTTCTAATCTCATAGCGTTGTGGTCCAAAAAGATGCTTGATATGATTTCAATTTTCTTAAATTTACTGAGGCTTGATTTGTGACCCAAGATGTGATCTATCCTGGAGAATGTTCCATGCGCACTTGAGAAGAACGTGTAATCTGCTGTTTTTGGATGGAATGTCCTATATATATCAATTAAATCTAACTGGTCTATTGTGTCATTGAAAGCTTCTGTTTCCTTATTCATTTTCATTTTGGATGATCTGTCCATTGGTGTAAGTGAGGTGTTAAAGTCCCCCACTATTATTGTGTTACTGTCGATCTCCTCTTTTATAGCTGTTAGCAGCTGCCTTACGTACTGGGGTGCTCCTATGTTGGGTGCATATATATTTATAATTGTTATATCTTCTTCTTGGATTGATCCCTTGATCATTATGTAGTGTCCTTCCTTGTCTCTTGTAACATTCTTTATTTTAAAGTCTATTTTATCTGATATGAGTATAGCTACTCCAGCTTTCTTTTGATTTCCATTTGCATGGAATATCTTTTTCCATCCCCTCACTTTCAGTCTGTATGTGTCCCTAGGTCTAAAGTGGGTGTCTTGTAGACAGCATATATATGGGTCTTGTTTTTGTATCCATTCAGCCAGTCTATGTCTTTTGGTTGGGGCATTTAATCCATTCACGTTTAAGGTAATTATCGATATGTATGTTCCTATGACCGTTTTCTTAATTGTTTTGGGTTTGTTTTTGTAGGTCCTTTTCTTCTCTTGTGTTTCCCACTTAGAGAAGTTCCTTTAGCATTTCTTGTAGAGCTGGTTTGGTGGTGCTGAATTCTCTTAGCTTTTGCTTGTCTGTAAAGCTTTTGATTTCTCCATCAAATCTAAATGAGATCCTTGCCGGGTAGAGTAATCTTGGTTGTAGGTTCTTCCCTTTCATCACTTTAAGTATATCATGCCACTCCCTTCTGGCTTGTAGAGTTTCTGCTGAGAAATCAGCTGTTAACCTTATGGGAGTTCCCTTGTATGTTATTTGTCATTTTTCCCTTGCTGCTTTCAATAATTGTTCTTTGTCTTTAATTTTTGCCACTTTGATTACTATGTGTCTCGGCGTGTTTCTCCTTGGGTTTATCCTGTATGGGACTCTCTGCGCTTCCTGGACTTGGGTGGCTATTTCCTTTCCCATGTTAGGGAAGTTTTCGACTACAATCTCTTCAAATATTTTCTCTGGTCCTTTCTCTCTCTTCTCCTTCTGGGACCCCTATAATGTGAATGTTGTTGTGTTTAATATTGTCCCAGAGGTCTCTTAGGCTGTCTTCATTTCTTTTCATTCTTTTTTCCTTATTCTGTTCCGCAGCAGTGAATTCCACCATTCTGTCTTCCAGGTCACTTATCCGTTCTTCTGCCTCAGTTATTCTGCTATTGATTCCTTCTAGTGTAGTTTTCATTTCAGTTATTGTTTTGTTCATCTCTGTTTGTTTGTTCTTTAATTCTTCTAGGTCTTTGTTAATCACTTCTTGCATCTTCTCGATCTTTGCCTCCATTCTTATTCCAAGGTCCTGGATCATCTTCACTATCATTATTCTGAATTCTTTTTCTGGAAGTTTGCCTATCTCCACTTCATTTAGTTGTTTTTCTGGAATTTTTTCTTGTTCCTTCATCTGGTACATAGCCCTCTGCCTTTTCATCTTGTCTATCTTTCTGTAACTGTGGTTTTTGGTCCACAGGCTGCAGGATTGTAGTTTTTCTTGCTTCTGCTGTCTGCCCTCTAAAGTGATGGACTTTGAAGTACCTTTCAGCTTTTTTTAATTTTTGGCTTTTTTTTAATGTATTTATTCAGTTATCAAGATCAGATAATAATAGATTTAAGTTATGTCCTTCTCAAGTATATTTGCATTTAAGTAAGAATCAAAGCTTTTTTTGGTACACAGGATAAACTGTGATCTTCCCTAATCCAGATCCTAAACTAGTGGGGTCCAAATTAATGCATTTTTGCTTTGTAAAGGTCCTAAAGATTTGGTGGCAAAGTATATTTTATGTATTTGATTGTGACAAATCTGTAAAAAACCCTGCTTGTGGCTTTGCCTAATCTAGCTTTCTCTCTCTCTCTCTCTCTCTCTCTCCATCTCCCTCTCCTTCTCTCTCTCTCTCTCTCCTCTTCAGCTGGAAATAACTGGCCAGTCCTTTATGCCTTTGTGGCCCCATCTCCTGCTGTGACCATGGAGACTCTCAGCAGCTGTCGGACTACCTTCCTCTCTGAGCTGGTGCCCAATGGTTACCTTGTTCAGGTCTTCCCAGGCCACCTTGAAGTAGGAGACCTGGCTGGGGAAGTGGGGCTGGAGAAGTCTGAGCAGTGTGACCAAGGTGACTTGAGTCCCAGGGAAGAAAATGGTCAGAACAAGAAGAAAACCACAGTCAACAAGATCTGGAATTTTGTGAGCTGTAGAAAAGGGGCCTCCAGTCAGAGGAAACGACCCCAGTCCATGATTTTACTGGGAGACCCTTCCAGGCCATCAGAGTTGAAACCCAAAGTCACATTAATGGATCGAATGAAGTCATTCAAGAGGTTGAAGCCTTCGACTGGGGTTTCCAAGAATACTGCTCCTAGGGGCAGTAAGGCCCAGCAACCCCAGGAGGTTCCAGGTGTCTACCAGATGAAGAAGGCCCAGGAGGCCCTGAAGCCTTTTTGTTATTCCTACTCGGGACACACTGAAGGCCTGGAGTCCTTCCTTGCAGATGTGCAAAGGCTGGTGCATGACCCCAAGAGGGTGAACCAGAAAGTGTTTGCCTTTGATGACTTTGGCATCCAAGTGGAAGAGGATCCCTGTGAAGAAGAGTCCCCTGAGCAGCCCGGTAGGGGCAGGTGGGCCAGGAGCTACCTGAAACGCATGTTCCCTGGAGACTGTGAGGCCCCATACACATCAACTGGAGACTCCAGAATCCAGGAGCTTCAGCCTGCCATTGAGGCCTCCACCTTGGAAGGGAAAGTGGAAAGGGGCTATGAGGAGAACCCTGGGAACCTTTGTCGAGACAAGGCCATGCCTTTTGGTAGTGTTGTCAAGTTCTTCAGCAACATGGCTGAGGTGGCCCGCAAGTGGCGTGCATTCTCCCGGGAAGAGCTGCAGATGGGCCGCCACTGCAGCGAGGCCTACTTCATCAGTGGTGGCAGTGAAGGCCTCATCATGGAGGGTGCTGCCCCCTGGGCCTCCTTCCCTTTCAACTTGTCCTGCCAGCCCCCAGAGGCTGCACTGTGGGGCAGTGTCATTGGGAGACGCCAGCACTGTCACCACAAGGCCTCACAAGCCTCATGCATCTTTGAAATGAGCATTGAGATCAAGAAGACTTTGGGCCAGGCCTTTGCTGGTCCCTGCACTGTTGCTGCCTTGGTCTCAACCTCGACATCACCTGTCTTTGAGCTCCAGGATGACGCGACTCCACAGAATGGCTGCAGCTGCCATTGTGGCCATAACTTCACCAGGGAGCAGTCCTCCTCAGAGGAGCTCAGCGAAGACACTGAGACTGTAGTCAGCTTCCTTAAGGAAGATGACAGTGCCGGACAGTCTCCCAAGCTGGGCACCTGTGCCAAGAAGGTCACCACCAAAGCTGTTATGGAGAAGCCAAATGAGATGGAGGTGCCGGAGGGCCACAAGGGCCCCAAGGCATCCATGCAGGCAGGGAAGCCCCAGGATTCTGACTTGGATATGAGAGCAGCAGACGCGGAGAGGGAAGCTAGCAAGACCTGTACTGGAGTCCTGGGTACTCAGGTAAGGTGGGAGCTGACGTTTCCAAATCACCATTTGAAACATTCAGGACCCCAGAAGTCAGCTAAACTCCCATGCCCTCCCCATTACCCCACCTTCCATCAGAAATGTCCCGGAAGGAATGCTCCCACCAGTCAGCTGTCTGGGAATTGACTCATCCTAAAACCTCAGGCAATTTTTATCTCTTCCTTGGGCCGAATGCCTGCAGTCACACCTCAGTTCAGCCTTGAACAAAAACTGAAGCTCTGGGAATGCCAGCAGAGTGACTAGGGACATTTAATGATGCTTGAGACAGCCATGGTCTCCTATTTTCCTTAGCTGTGGGACATTTCCCTGGTTTTGCCACCCTCTTCTCCCTCACCAACAGGAGCTGATTGCAGAGACTGGTGTCAAGCAAAGCCTCTGGGACTGAGTGTCAGGACACCTGGATTTGTGTCTCAGTTCTGTACCTCGTTGTCTATATGACTTTGAGACAAATCCTTTCATCTTGTTGGACCTCAGTTTCCCTATGGAGGGGAGGGGGCTTTCTTGGTGTCTGCGAAATCTCTAGGCACCTTCTGGTAACAACATTCTGTTGTTTGACCTGAAGAATATAGATAGAGGACAGCCCAATAACATTCTTCTCCCAGCATTCATTGAGTGGTAGCTTTATATCCAGCATCTGTCAGGGCACTGTCACATACACTGTTTTCATTTAATTCTTATAGTAACCTTGTGAGGAAGGAGTGATTATCCTCATTTTACCAGTGAATAAACAAGCTGAGAGAGGTTGAATGACTTATCCAGAGTCATACAGATTGTGACAGTATTTGGATTCAAATCTCACTTTTGACTCCAAGCCTGGTGCTTTTGTCTAGCTGTCTGTAGTATTCAGAGGATTTTACTTGAATGATGACAAGCAGGTACTCACCATGCCCTCATTCATGGACGAAAAGAAATGTGCTAAAAGTAGTTAGAGGAATGTTGGATAAGTACTAGAAGGGACTATCTGGCTTTGAGACTTAAGAATGTCTTCATAAGGGGATATGCTATAGTTTCTCCAGATAATTTTAGGGCAAAGTATTTTTTAAGGGTAGTTAATTAAAATTCTTCTTCTTGGTGGTGGTGATGGGGTGGTCTATCTTGATAGTTCTCAACCTGTCCTGTCATCTCTCACATCCTACTTTGAGAGAACTTGGGTCCCAGCAGGACAGAAGCAATAAGCCTGCTTTTTCCAAGAAGGACATTAATATGTTTACAAATATTCTCTTTCTATATTTATCATATTTGGTAAGATTTAAGGATATAAAAATTGGCATAATATTATTAGGAGTAAATTTTATTGCAGTGGTTTTAAGACCGACAATCAAGCAAGCAAACAAGCAAGCATACCTAATGATTCCATTAGCTTATAATTGCAGTTGGGGACTGCATGTCCAATGTTACCAGTCGCTAGGAAAAGGGTCACAGATGAGTACAGCACCTCACTAGGTGGCTGTGTGGACTGGGCATGGAGATGCCTTGTAGGTTCTTTAAAAGCACAGGCTTTGGAGTCACAAAGGCTTGAGTGGGATTTTCCCTCTCATCTTTAAAATGGGACAAAGCACTCCCTACCTAAGGGGCATGTTGTTGTATGGCCAGAGTACCTAGTCTAGCACCATTTGTGACACATTGTAGGTTTCCACAAAGTGGTAGCTGTTGTCATTATTAAAATTTGGTAAATTATTAATAATTGTAAACAAGGTTCATCCAGAAAAACAATTTAAGAGAGTACCGTAGCAGCAGCTGGTTAAGGCAGTTGAAGGAAGTGTCTGAGGTCAGGAACCTGGCTTCAGTGTCATGTATACCCTTGAATTTGCTTCTGACCTTGAGACAGATCCTTCCCCTCTCTGGGCCTCAATTTCTCCATATGACCCAGAGAATTTGTACCAGATAATTCCTGAGGCTCTTTCCTCCTTGCGTTTCTCTGGTTCTTTCCTCTCAGCTATTGTTTCTCTGAGTCCAGTGGGAGACTTCTTGCCGCCCAGTGGTTTGTTCTGGATTAGCTCTCCTTGGCAGGCTTCCTGTGCCCTCTGCTAGTTGCTTGGAGATGCTTCCTATCTTTCCTTGGGGTGGTAAACACCAACCCAGACAGGCACTGGGTTCCAAGGAATAAGGAAAGTGGAGTGGAAAAGCTGAATGCCAGGGAGCATTGATGTAGGTCAGGGGTCCTGTTGACCATCTGATCCAATCACTTTATTTTACAGATGATGGGGACACTGAGTCCCACAGGGACAGGATTTCCCCTGACTCACAGAAACTGGAAGGCAAGTGGGATCTGAGAGTTCTAGTCTAGGATCTGCCACAAATTCTACTGACAAACTCCCTTCTCCCTCTGGGTTTTAGCAGCCTCATCTGCCAAATCCTCATCCTTCCCTCAGGCAACTTTCAGGTCCACTATGAGGCTAAATTGAGATAATGGATACAAAAGCAATGCACTGTTAGGTAACAAAGATCACATGATTACCGTGGATCATTATATGCAAATAGAGGTGAAAAACACTGCGTGCAGAATGGCTTAGGTCCTTTTGTGTTTCCCAGGGAAATTGGGCTTTGGCTGGCTTCCTCCAGGGTGTTTTATTTTTGAGGTCTATTCACCCAACCCTACTGAGCTAAGTGACTCCTGCCAACCGGCTCAGATTTGGCTGTGGTCAGCCTGCGGCTGTTCTTGTACCCCAGGATGACGAGGTGCAGCTTCAAGGGGTTGATGTCAGAATGCAGGGATGGGAGGCTTCCCTGGTGGTGCAGTGCTTGAGAATCCGCCTATCAATGCAGGGGACACGGGTTTGATCCCTGGTCCAGGAAGAGCCCACATGCCATGGAGCAACTAAGTCCGTGCGCCACAACTACTGAGCCTGCGCTCTAGAGCCTGCAAGCCACAACTATTGAAGCCCGCGTGCCTAGAGCCCGTGCTCCGCAACAAGAGAAGCCACCGCAATGAGAAGCCCACGCACCGCAACAAAGAGTAGCCCCCGCTTGCCGCAACTAGAGGAAACCCCGCGCGCACCAACGAAGACCCAACACAGCCAAAAATAAAATTAATTAATTAATTAATTTTAAAAAAAAGAATGCAGTGATGGGATCTCTTCAGAGTCCTTGATTTGGGGAGTTTATCAAGGGGACTGAAATTTCTCTGTGCCTCACTCCTTGCATTAGGAAAATGAAGAGAATAATATTAATAATTATAGCTAACATTTACACAGTGCTTGTTATGTGCCCAGGCACTGTTCTCAGCACTTTACATGTATGAACTCATTTCATCACACAGCTACCCTCTGAGTCAGGGACTATCTTTAAAATGAGGATGATAATAATACCTACTTTATAGGGGTTTTGTGAAGATGAAATGAGTAAATACACATAAGTGCTTATAGTAGTGTCTGGCCAAGAGTCATTGCACAATAAATGTTAGCTATTTGCTTTAGTTATTAAAAACAAATGTAGCAGGAAGGGACTGTACCTCAAGCTTGTCATTAGCTAACACCTTATTGAGGATTAGTGGAATACAAATTGAAGAAGGAAGGGGGAGAAAGATAAGCATTCTTTAGATTTGTACAGGACTTTATACTTTGCAGAGTGCTTTCCCATATAAAAATTGATTGCAAAACTAATTATAATTATCATTATTATTATCATTATTTTCATATGACAGACAAGGAACTTGAGGCATGATATATGAGAAACAAAATATTGAAGTTGGAGACAAAATGACTATTATTGAAGTTCTGGCCTGTCAACTAAAAAAATACATAATCTAAAAGTTGAGAATTATGTTTTATTTGGTGGCCTTATGGAGAACTATAGCTCCCAGATAGCTTTGAGGAACTTCAAAAGAAGTAAGGAAGCAGCCAGTATGTATAGGAGTTTTTGTTGAAAAAACAAACATGTAGTGGAACATCAAAAGATTACTGCTAATCACAAAAAACAGACATCTCAAGTTAATGATTTTAGTGCTTCTCTATGTATGGGAAGATGCAAGAGTCTAGGTTTATTGAAATCATTCCTTTGATATGCATCTTAACTACCTAGAGCCAGTATCCTATTTTTCTCCACCGTGAATTACCACTGGGGGGCAGCTGCAGTGGCTGATGGCTTTATGACCTCAACATTCTTTGTTTACTACAGTGGCAGGCAACATTCCTTGTCCACAGTGCCTCCTCTTGGTCATAAGTTCAACCAACATTTGGGAGGCATCTCATGACCAATTTTGTCCCTGGTCTCTAGGAAGGCTCATTCCTACATCAGACGAGGATTCTATTGATAGGCCATTCAATGCACCTATCACTAATCCTATCTATTTTGGATTAGGCCCTGTTGATAATCTAAAATTCTCTGGATTGCCTCTTTTATTAGTCTGTTATGATCCAGGAAATGTTTTTCTTTGTTGCTTCTTCCCATATCTGGAGTTGCAGTATTACAATTATTTTATGTAGAGTTATACATATGATCAATTGCCTCAAGATATTTAGCCATCATTAATTTTGTCCCTGGTTACACATTGGGAAATGCAAGAGACAGCAATCTTATAAAATAGACAGGATATAAGTAATACAGCTAATAACTGTCATAGTGCAGCAGAGAGAGGCACAAGATATAAATAATATGAAAACATCAAGAAAGAACACATTTAAACAATAATTAGCATAACTGGTTGTAATCTGGTCTCAAAAAACTATCAACTCCACAGGTGAGCCAGCTGGAGAAGCCAAATTCTAGAGGGATCACTTAGAGAGAAAAAGATAAATGTTTCATCTTTATTTACAAAAGTATACTTTATTGATTTGTTGTAGGTCATAGTTAGCATAAGAGGAAAGGTTTTCTGGAAAACAAAGATTAAAGCCAGTATATTTCAGAAAAAGAGCCATAAAATTATAAATCATATTTATCAGTTCATTCAATCCCATGAAATTAATTCGTGTTGATCTGGATGAAGTCATCAGATTTTCCATTAGTTTTGTAATTTCTTACCCAGCTTAATGATATCATGTAAAAGTCATCAGAAACTTATATTTGTCAAAAAGTCCTTTTTATGAATCTTCTTAAAGATTTTCATTTTGTAAAAGCATCAGAGTAAAACAATGATTGTCTATAAATGACAGAAGACTTAAAATGATATGGCTAAAGATTTGATTATAATGCAATTTACAAGAAATTTGGATACAACATTTTAAGATAACTAGAATTATAACTGATAACATTATACCAGGACATATCAGATTTTTAGGAATTCCATATAACTTTTGAAATATCTATATTAATGACATTTACCCATACAATGTAACTAAGAAGATTTTATCACCACTTATTAGACAATGTTTCCCACATAATTTAACATACCAAACGAATCTAATCAGTTTAGTATCATCTCTCTTTGGGATATTTCAGGGGACTTTTGAAGCATCCCAAAGTTAGCTGGAGGTCAAAAGAACTTTATTTAGAATTTGACTTGGGGAAGTTTGTCAAAGATATTAAAAGGTTTTAAAACACTTGGTCAAATAAGATCATAGAATAGATAACTAGTAAAAGCCTACTTATAGCACAGGGAACTCTACTCAATACTCTGTAATGGCCTATAGGGGAAAAGAATCTAAAAAAGAGTGGAGCAAATTCCCTGGCGGTCCAGTGGTTAAGACTATGCACTTCCACTGCAGAGGTGCAAGTTCCATCCCTCTGGATGGGGAACTAAGATCCGTGGCACGGCCAAAAAAATAAATAATTAATTAATTAAATAAAAGAGAGTGGATATATGTACGTGTATAACTGATTCACTTTGCTGTACACCTGAAATTAACACAATATTGTAAATCAACTATACTCCAATAAAAAATTTGAAAAAGAAAGGATCATAGGCCACTATGAAACAATACTTATTTATTCAACCAAAGTGACAATAAAAGATTTTAATGCAGATGCAGATCATTTAGAAGGCAAGGAAACTCACAATCTGTTATCAAATGTAGCTCAACATTCCAAGAAAACTTTGTTCTCTTAACAAAGAAAACCAAACTCTATAGTCTTGCACCAGCCCACCTTCAGTAACAAAATTTACTTACCTAGTTAAACTTAATCTAATCCCAGCCTGAGTTTGTACAAAGTTCTCATCTCCGTGCTCCCATTTTACAAACCTCCCATAACTTTTTGTTTCTATATTAGTTTATCCCATGTTTTCTTTCCCTTCCAAAAACAGCCAGCTTTAGGAAAATATCACTTTCTTCCCCTAAACAAAATACATTTCTATTCTTCATACCATCTTTTGCTGAAAATACACATCCTACTTTCCTTGCATGCTATCCCAGTAGCTTTAATTACACATTTTACAATTTTAACCCTTAAATGTCTTAATCTTTAGTGAAAACTGACAAGCAAGTAATTGTGAATTCTGTCACATCAGCATTGTCTGATTGCCAAACTTTTGAACATTCCATAACCTCTAGAAACATCCATCTTCTCATAGCATTTCTTTCCTCAATGTGGTACAAGACATGTCTAATACACCCAAATATCTCTAGTTTCCCTCTCATAAGGAGATAAAAATAGGTAAACTTAGACTTTTTTAGCACTAAATGATCCAGTATTTTATCTTATTTGAAATGACCTGGATATTTAATGAATTCTATAATTTTACTTGACAAAACTGAAAAGTTTCAAGTTACCAAAAATCTGGAGAAAACTATTTTAGATAGGCATAACCAAAACATAATTATTCCTAAAGAGTTCACCTGTAAACTCATATCTCATTTACCTTTATTTTAAAACTTAGGAAAATATCATTATACCAAGTTATTTTTTTCCTTGCTGACAAACTCTGCAATAGAAATAACATGAACTTATTGACATTCAGTAAACCTAGGTACACCAAAAGTAAGACATGTCTGTATTGATTAAACCAACAAGCTTAAGCTAGCTTTAATACCAGATATTAATTTAATTATTGAATATTTCCTACATTAAGTGAACCTGAAATTCATTCTGGTCAGTTTTCTTTATATTTAGAAATATTTAATTTGTAAATAGAACTCTTTTATAAATTTAATTTTGATGATATTATCTGGTGGTAAAGACATATCATATGTATAATATACACACAGATGTATAAACAGGCAAAACTAGTGAACTCATAGCTTCACTTTAACACTTAGTTATTAATAAGGTATTAGAATATAAACTTAGTAGTTTATAAAAGTTGGAATAAGTTAAATTTGCTTGCTCAGATGACTAAGGCTTTACTATTTGTGGAAAAGACTATTAAGATTTGTATTTGTCCTTGATAAATCCTTAGGGAAGCTGTGAATTAGATTTTGGGTGAGGGAGCCTTTCCAGTGGTTTGAGTTTTAAAAGGTGGGGGCTTCCCTGGTGGCGCAGTGGTTGAGAATCTGCCTGCCAATGCAGGGGACACGGGTTCAAGCCCTGATCTGGGAAGATCCCACACGCCGCGGAGCAACTAAGCCCGTGTGCCACAACTACTGAGCCTGCGCGTCTGGAGCCTGTGCTCCGCAACAAGAGAGGCTGCGATAGTGAGAGGCCCGCGCACCGCGATGAAGAGTGGCCCCCGCGCTCCGCAACTAGAGAAAGCCCTCGCACAGAAACGAAGACCCAACACAGCCAAAAATGAATAAATTAATTAATTAATTTTAAAAAAAAGTAACAAATGTTCAAGTACAATTGGTGTCTTTAAAAAAAAAAAAAAGGTGGCTTTATTTCCTTTTTTTTTTCCCCCCCCTTTGGTTTCAGGTTTTACCTGATTGAACTTATTAGGCTCAGTCTCAGGTCGTTGTGGGCTGTATTTACATTTCTGATTTGTAGAGATTTGCAAGACGAAGACAGTCGCTTTTAATTCCCCAAAGAACTGGTCTGCCACCGAAATGATATTGAAAGATTGATTTGCCCAACTATATTTTCTTTAATTTACTTTTTTATATAAGTGAGAAGATTTCCAACTAAACTGAAAATCAAGGATCCTATGTTCTAGAACTTTAGGGTTCAATTTATCATTCCTTCAAAAGTTTGCACAAGGCATTCAACAAGGCCCTCTTTCTGAATGCACAGGTTAAACCCAGAGCAAGAATCTGTATTTCTCTGTTATTACTTTTATTAGCCTCTGCATATTAGCTTCCAGTTTTTATTTCATATTGTGTGGGCTCAGGTAAGCCTGTTAGTTTCTTTTAGTATGTTTAATTAATATTGTCTGAAGGGCAGATTTATATGCCGTGTCTTATAATACTTGGTGGGGGAGGCATTCCCCAGTGAGACATAACGTCTATCCCACAATATAGTTAGGCAAAAGAGATGTAAGCATCTTATATAAAGCCCATTTAAATATACCAATTTATATAAACTTTCATCTCAATTCTATCAACTTCCGTAGCTTTAACTTTAGTTGCCATTAGGATCCTATCAACTAGCCTTGGTTTTACATGGAATCCAGAAACCTTTCTTTTTAACCCGTGACCATTTTATCTGTTTTTGTATAAAAGGCTCTGGGGTCTCCAGTGAGGGTTTGAGCCAAGGGACTCAGGCCCTTTTGTCAGTCTTTTAACTTGATTAATTGGTCTGTTGTCCCAAGCAATTGTTGGTCAGGTATCTCAATGTAATTTTCTTCCAGCTTTTAAAACATATATATATGTTTTAAAAGCTGGAAGAAAATTATATTTATATTTATACTTACATTTATATTTATATAAAACTGAAGTAAATAGAGCAGACTTGTTTGAGGCCCTTTAATATTAGGAACCAATGGGGGGTCCCTTTAGCCATTTCAACCTTATGTAGTATTGTAACAGAACTTCAGAACCTTTTGTTTTAATACCATTAATATCTGTTTTATTTATCCCTTTACCTAATAACCATCTAAAGATTTCTTCAGCCTTTTGGGATGAGTTATTTTAATATTTCCACCTTGTTGGGAAGAAGTCTCTAGACTTTCTCCCCAGTTTTTTCTTATTTCCCTGTTAATCAAACTAATTAACATTAATTATCCTAACGTTTTTATTTACCTCTGTAAGACCCTTTATGGTGAAGCTTCCTAAGCTGGTTTATCTTGTGTGTTTTAAATTAAGGAAGTCCTTAGGTTAGCCATTTATATATATATATATATATATATATATATATATATATGGAGGGGTGGGCAGGGCACTCCTTGAGTGAGCAAGGCTGCCCCCCTGCTTGTGGGTTCTGCTATCCAGACCCTCAAGGACACTTGATAAAAGAAGAGGAAAGTCCAAAATTAGTACCATATCAAGGTGTTTCTGAACACACCAAACTGTGAAGTTGATTCTATAGGAGTCCCAATTTGGGAACCAGGTAGTGTATTTTCCTTAAAGACATTATAGGCTAAAGATAACGTAACCTTAATTCAGGATGCCTTTGTCAAAGTACAATTGGCTGCCTTCCACCTTGCTTTTCTTACCCTCTTACAGATCTGGGGGCCCTTACCCCTGTCCTCTAAGCTTAAAGCTGCTTAGTTCTGGTATCACCCCAAGTTCAGTTTCCAGAAGGCTGTGTCCTCCTGTATTGGGTAGAATTGTGTCCCACAAAATCTTCAAGTCCTAATCCCCAATACCTGTGACTGTGATCTTATTTGGGAATAAGGTGTTTGTAGATGTAATCAAGTTAAAATGAGGTCATACTGGATTAGTTTGGGCCCTAATCCAATGACTGATATCTTTATGAGAATAGAGAAATTTGAACACAAAGACATAGGGAAGAAGGCCATGGGATGATGGAGGAAGAGGTTGGAGTGATGTACCTGCAAGCCAAGGAATGCCAAGGATTGCTGGGAGTTACCCGGAGCTAGGAGGCAAGGAAATATTCTCCCCTAGAGACTTCATAGAGAGCATGTCCCTGCTGACACCTTGATTTCAGACTTCCAGCCATCAGAGCTGTGAGAGAAGAAATTCTGGTTGTTTTAAGCCACCCAGTTTGTGGTGATTTGTTATGGCAGCCCTAATAAATCATGTCCCTCAAACTATAGGTCTGGCCCCAGGTACAGTCTAGAAAGCAATCTGATTAGGCTAATTCATATGGAGGTCTGTTTTCATCCTCACAAAGAATGGTGAACCCCTACCCCCACAATGATGTTGAAATTAGTGGACTGTCAGCCATTGTGACCAATGAGGTGGAGATGTTCAGGTCATATAGATTAAAGAGGATTTAGGGGCAAGTATCCCCAAAATCTTAGTGTAGAGCTTGACTGCATGCTCTGTAGGTATCTCCCCTTCCCTCTATCTAGAATCAAAATAATTCAATGATCCAGTCCCTTCCATTGCTGGGCCTCAGTTTTTTTTCCATCTGTTTAATGAGGGAGTTAGATTATATGACTATAAGAAGCCTTCTAGCTCTAGCAGTTTATGGATCTAGGAGACAGAGTTAGTAAGTTAGGATTAAGGAGAATTTTACAAAACAACCTTGAGATCATGTCTCACTATTCATACAGATTCACTACAGTCACTTGTACCTTCTACTGCTCTATTTTCAGTGCTACCCAGTGATTTTGCTGTGCATAAGAATGAACTGACTTCAGTAACTTGTCTCAGCCCTTGGAAATTGGGTTACCAATTTGGCAGAGAACCTTACCTGTGTTGTCCTAAAACAAATAGACTGCCAGATATTTCTCCAGCAAAGATGGGTTTATTTGCAATCAGCAGAGAAATGCAATTCATGGTCTGCAACCCTGGCAAGCCATGTGCAGGTCCCTTCACGGAAAGGGAAGGAGAACATTTTTGTACAGGAGAAAAGGAAGTTGGGAGGGCTATAGTAAACAAAGAGTCCATGGCTTTTCATTGGCTGAGTCCTTGCCAGGAAAGAAGAGGAGTCTTTCTTCTTCCTTTTGAGCGTTGCTATTGTTACCGAACCAAACTTGGGCCTGCTCGCCTGACAGGCAGCAAAGCCAATCTACTGACAGTGGGTTGTGGTGAAGGAAATATAGCATTTATTACAGGTGTCAAGCAAGGAGAACTGGCAGCTCATGCTCAAAAGACCTGAACTCCTAATGGCTTTCAGGGAAGGGTTTTCAAAAGCAATGTGAGGGATGGGGTCACAGGGTGCTTGATCAACTTGTGGACATCCTTCTGATTGGTTGTTGGTGAGTTAACAAGGTAGTATTTCAGGAGTCAACGTCATCAACTTTCTGGTTTCAACTGGTCTGTGGGCTACATGCTTGTGATCAGCATGCAGTCAACTTCCTCAAAGCAACTTATGAATGTGCATCAGACTTATCTTTACCTTTGTGACTGATTTATTAAGTTATGGCTACTTTTCTGGCTGACTGTCCTATCTTTGTTTCTCCATTCTTTACCCCCAAACTTACCTGCTAGGGCCTGTTCTTTGTTCCATATGGAGGGCCTAGGAAGTCACAGTGTACTTACATAGCCTCATTTCCCAATCAAAAATAAGCAGGGAGGGAGAGTTCCCTGGTGGTCCAGTTAAGACTTCACGCTTCCACTGCAGGGGGCATGGGTTCAATCCCTCATCAGGGAACTAAGACTCCACATCCCACATGCCATGCTGCGTGACCAAATAAATAAATAAAAAATAAGCAGGGACACAGAGGGTTAAGGGCCTACACAGCCTTCTCAGTTTCACTATAATTACAGGGCATGAGAGCTCCCCTTTCTGGTCCCTCAACTCTATCTAACTGAGGTTTCTGTTTACTAATTTTTTTTTTTTACATTTTTCCCTTTTGATCAAGCTCTTTCTCTGAAAGCATCACTGATCAACAATCAGGTTTTCTAGTTTCAGTGGCTTTTTGTCCCTCAATGCCAGGAAGGACCTTCCCTGGGTGTAGTGTCTCTCACGTTGGAGGGAAAGTGTACAAACTGGAAACCTATCATGGTCACATTCCAGTACAAAAAGGAGTAGGAGGGAGAACTCACAGGCACTGTTTATCTAAAGTCCATATGTTATGAAGATCATAGACATTGCAGATCATCTGAAGCCTTATGCTATCATCAAAGGTTTGGTGACAAACTTCCAACAGTCCTGGTCTGAATATCTTGGGAAAGTTGTCTCATCAGATGCCATTTGCTTCAATTCGGGGAATTCTTTACTTTCAGGTCAACAGGTCCAGTCAGGGTTTGGTGCTTTCTTTAGGTGTGTCATGTGAATCCAAGAGTTTGTACCTTGGAGTTTGGTGGCACGAGGGTTATACCTGATAGGGGCCTCTCCAGCGAGGTTAAAGAGAGTTCTTCTGGAGGTGGCTTTTCCAATAGACAAAATCTCCAGGTTGTAAGATGTGATGCTTAAGGTCTTCATCTCCCAAGAGTGCACTATGAAACGATTGCTCTATCGAAACGTGGTTATTTTTAATGGAAGAAATTAGGCCTTTGCAATATTGGAGTATGTCTCCTTTTATCACTTGTAGTTCAAAAGATGCAGGAACCAAGTGCATTGGTGTCCTGTGATTGTCTCAAAGGGTGAGAATTTATGAGTTCCAAAAGGGGTGGATTTGAGATTTAGAAGGACCAAGGGCAACCCTTTTGGCCAAGGTATTTGGAAGGCCTCTACAAGTTTTGCCAAGTGAGTCTTAATAATGCTATTTGTGCTTTTGACTACAACAGAGGATTGAGGGTGGTAAGCACAGTGAAACTGTTGTAAAACCAGCCAAACAGCACAGACTTGTCGAAGTTACTGGCCAGTAAAATGAGTTCCTCAATCACTATGATGTTTGAGAGGAGTTCCCCAGATAGGGATAATCTTTTCCAAAAGGACTTCAGCCATAGGAGAGGCAGTAGACTGTCTGCAAGGGAAAGCTTTAGTCCATTGTGAAAACATACAGGCCATGACTAAAACATATTTATACCACGAGATGGAGGATGTTGTATGAAATCCATTTGCCAGAGCTCAAATGGTCCATTAGGCAGTTTAAAATGTCTGGGAGAGTATGAACAGGCTTCACTGGGTTGTATTTTGGACAAGTGAGACAAGTGAGGTAGGTACGTTTTGTGGCCTTGTTAATGTTTCCTCACTAATATTGATTCATGAAGGCTATCATTTTGTCAGTAGACCGATGGTTTAATGCATGTACAGTGGTGAGGGGTGGGAATTTTAGAGTGTCCGGTAGGACTGGGTTGTTATTTGGTCTAAAACAGAGCTTTCTCTTTTTAGCAATCAACAATTGTTGAATCTCCAAACTTGTTTTTCTTTTTCTCTGGCCAATTGTTAGGCTTCTCTAGCCAATTTTTCTAAGTTATTGTTTGGGTAAATATCCCTTTGGACAATGATAGTGGTTCAGATGCTGTTGGTCCCTTTAAAGGCAACATTCCCAGTGGAAATATCAAAAAGGTAATTTCACTTAGCTTCTAAAGAGTCAAGTTAAAACTATGCCCCAGAATCTTAATAATAGCTAAAGAGGCAGTAAAGGTATTGCATTCAATGATTCCTGAACATAAGGGCCATTTTTTGTGGGGGATATTTTAAATTTTATTTCCACTGGAAATAAGGAAGCCAAGCTGCTTCCACAGGATTTCAAAACAATGAGCTACTCCAAAAGCTGATCTACTATCAGTATAAATATTGGCATTTTTGTCCTTGGCTAAAGTACAATCCCCCTTGTAAGAGCATATAATTCAGTCTGTTGGGCCAAAGTAGCCAAAGGGAAAGATGCTGCCTCATCAACATCAAAAGGAGTTGTAACAGCACACCCATTGTTACCTTTTAAATAAGAGCCATCAGTGAAACATGAGAAGTCGCTGTTACCCAAAGGGAATTTCCTATAAAGTCTCACAAGGAGTCAGTTAAACTGTTGTAAGGGACTTCATCTGTGACAGAGGACAGAAGAGTAGCTGGGTTAAAGTTATCACAATGTAATAGAGTTATGTGAGGAGTGGTTAACAAAAGACCTTCATAGGGGGTGAGGCGGCTGACTGAGAAATTTGTGTGATGAGCATTCAGGAGAGCTTCTACTCATGAGGTACAAAAATGGTTAAAGGTGATATCACAACGATTTTCTCAGTAGCCATATTCAAAAGTGGTTTGGGCCATAATGGCTCTAAGGCAAAGAGGTTATCCCCATGTCACAGGGTCCAGTCGCTAGCTATAATACCCTATGGGTCAATGGTGGTCCCCAGGTTTTTGAATGATCACCCTAAGGGCATTCCCTTCCTTTTCATATGCAAAAAGAAAAATGGAATCTGATCATTGGGATGGCCAAGGGCAGTTGGATTCATCAAACTCATCTTTAAGGCCTTGAAGTCTATGTGGTCTCACTCTTCCCATAAAACTGGGTCCTGGGTTGTTATTGTTGAGTAAAACATATAGAGGCTTGGCCATAAGAGAGAAATTTGAATCCAATTTGGGCAATAACCAACAAACTGGAGAAAACCTCACAGTTTGTGCTTAGTTTTGGGTTTGGGGAAGCTTAGGATGCCATGAAGTCTATTGTGATCTAGGTGTAGCTCTTGTTCTGGTATCAGATGCCCTAAGTATTGAACCTGGGTTTGGGCAAACTCCAGTTTTTCTTTGTCAGCCTTATGTCCCTTTAAGGCTAAAAGCTTTAGCAAGTGGATGTTGTCTTCCGGTGAGGAGGCTTGAGAAGGAGACCAAAGAAGCAAATTATTTACACATTGCAACAAAGTAGAAACTCTAGGGAACTTTATATCACCCAGACCAGCCTTTAGGATTTTTGACAAATAAGCATTCTCAGAAAACCCTGATGCATTACTGTCCATGTGAGTTGTTTTTCTTCCCAAATGAAGGCAAAAAGGCATTGGCTAGCTTCATCAACTGGAATACTAAAGAATGCACTGCATAAATCAATTACAGTCAAAATTAGCTTCAGGTGGGAATGGATGTTAGTAAACTATGAAGATTAGGAACAACAGGGTGTCAGGGAATAACAATGTTATTTATTGCCAGACAAACCTCCACCCTCAGCCCTTAGGTCTTCTCACCAGTAAAATGGGAGTGTTACAGGAGATAGTACAAGGGATAATGAGGCCTTGAGACTTATAATGTTCCATTATGGGCGTTATGCCTTGAAGGGATTCTTTATTTATAGGTTATTGATTAATTCTGAGAAGAGGTTTTGAGGTATCTATTTGAAGCTTGATGGGAGGTGCGCTGTGAATTTTGCCAATCAGTTGGAAATTTTGCCCGTAAGGAATGTAGTGGCTGATTCAAGAGGGACAAATAATCAGTGTTTCCAGAATCAGCTCTAGTACTGTAAAAAATGGAACAAATAAAAGATGTCAAAGTGTCATTTAATTCACCTTGTTTGTTACTTTATGACTATTGTCAAATTCTAGAATTATTTCCCCCGTTTGGGAGAAAGAAATTCTGACATGATATTTCTCTAAGAACTCTCAGCCTAATAAATGGGTAGAGGTGGAGGAACTAAAGAGAAAATGTTTAGGAGGGTTTAGGTTTCATTTAGGACCCTTCATTTGTTGGAGTTGATGATTAAGAATTTAGACAGTTTTCCTTGGAGGTGGCTCATCTAGAGTATGAGAGAGCTGGTTTGCCAGATTAACTAAATCTGGAGTGGACATAGTTTCCCATTCCATTCTGGTCCTTTTTCCTAGAAGAGAAAGGTCCCAGTTCAGTCCATTAAAAAACAGGGTGTTAAGAGCTACCTGGTGAATTCAACATCTCAAGGAAGACCAGAATTTTCTTTAAAAACAATCTCATGAACAAGTTCATCAGATGTTTGTGTGCAAGCCTGAATTGTGTTCTCATCAATAGGCTTTGGAAAAGCTCTAGGAATTGCCCAGTGAGGTTGCCTAGTGATTGCTCAAGCCTGATCATATAAGTTAGTGGGCTTGTCTCCCAGTTGTAATTGTAGAGACCTTTCAGGATATTCCCAATTAGTGGTTTTCATCAAATGCCAGGCTGGCCTTCACTGACAAGCATATAAACTAGCTGATGGAAATCAGGAAAACCAGGTTGATAAGTTTAAATGACTATATTAAATTCCTCAGCAAGTCTGTGAGGCTCTTCAGTTACTTTGGGAAAAATCTTTGACTATGGCTTGCAGTTCACCTTTAGTCCAGGCAATATAAGAAATTAAAGGTCTAGCTTCTGGATCCTCAGAAAGTTTAATCTTAAAGGGACAGGTTCTGACAAGTTCAGAGGAAAAGGGTGTGGGGAAAGTTTCAGAGAAAAACGGAAGTTTGGTGATGGAATTACTATGGGGGAATTGAAGGTATAGAGGAGGTGTGGACTGTGTAGAAGGGAAGGAGGAATATGTTGCCGGATATGGAGTCTGTCCATGAGAAGTGGAGGGAGAGACAGAAAAGATGGTATCAGAGGCCAACCCTGAGACAAAGAAGCCAAGGAAGAAGAACCTGAGGCTTTGGGAGCCATTTTATCTTTCTTTAATCATTTGTTTGCCACAGTTCATCTTAAATTATTATTTTCCACAGAGGCAATTGTAGATTCCTGATAATGTTGGGAAACCTCAAAATACCAACCGAAATAAGCATTCCACTCAGTTCTGGAAAATTTTAGGCTATTGTAGTCCAATTTGGTTTTAAGGAAATTAAGTTTGGGGATTTCAAAAGTTTCCCATAATGGCCAATGGTATTCTAAATTGCCTTTAGTCAGGTTGGTCCATTTAGTTAGAAATGCATATGAGGAAGGACCACAGTTTTAAAACATAAAATTGCCAGAGTCCCTGTAATAGAGGGTGCCCTCAAAATACTTAGGATCCCATTTATTAGAGGTTTTTCTCTAGAGTAAAGGACAATTTTCAAACAGTTCAAATGGCTTACAGCACCAACAGCTCAATCCAAACAGCTTGCAAGCTTGAATACCAGCCAATTCTAAGGAAACAGCTTGGTCCCAGAGGAGCCAGGCCAAAGGCTTTTTCATCCAGTTTCCAGATAACAGCCCCTGTTTCAAAGTAATAGGCTGAAAGCTAAAAAAAACCATCACAGTTTCAGAGAAGCAGCTCCTTTTTCTGGAGGAATTGGGCTGAAGGACTTTTTAACCAGTTTCTGTTTAAACAGTCTGATCTTAAAATCAGACCAAATTGCCAAATACTTGTATACAGAACCAGGTCTTAACCAGAAAGATGAAACCTTAAAATAGATCCCAAATGAAGCCTGGAAAGTCTCAAACACAAAGAGCTCAGATCCAGGAGAAAGACAAACTTTCAAACTCCAGGGTTGGGGAGAAAGCAGTGAATGAGTGTGGGCTCAATTGTGGGCACCACACCTGTTTGCTCACCAACTCCATTGCTGTTAGTGGTCTTCTCTGGTCCATGTTTAGGCCACCAAAATGTCCTGAAATAAAAATACTGCCAGATAATTCTCCATCAAAGATGGGTTTATTCTGGATCAGCAGAGAATTGCAATTTGGGGTCTGTAACAATGGCGAGCCAAGTACAAGTTCCTGCACAGCAAGAGAAGGAGAACACTTTCATAGAGATGAAAAGGAAGTTGGGAGGGTTTTAGTAAACAAAGAGTCCATGGCTTTTCATTGGCTTAGTCCTTGCCAGGAAAGGACTCTTCTTCCTGTTGGGCTCTGCTATCATCACAGGTCCTAAGAGCTCCCCGTTCTGATCTCTGGCCTCTATTTAATTGAAGTTTTGGTTTGTTAGTTTTTTACACTGTGCCATCCAAACTGTTAACTTCTCTCCACATCCAATCCCTTTAGGGATGAATAATACAGGTGGAAGAAACCTGTACTATGTTTGTTGTGACTTAGGAGTATTGAGGAGGAACTTGAAGAATGTAGGCCCAGGAATTATTTTTTATCTTTTCTGGTCTGTAGTTAGATAGACCTACCATTTACTAGTTGTGTGACCCTGGGTAACTCATTTTTTCTTTCTGACCTTTGGTTTCCTTACTGTAAAATGGGCTACTATCTACCTTACAGAGTAGTTGTGAAGACTGAATGAGATAGTATGCATAAATATACTCAGCAGGGTAACTGATACATAACAGATGCTATACAGATATTTCACAGATATTAGTTACTTCCTTCTTTTACCACTTGGAGGTCAGGATTTTGGAAAAGAAAGGATTGGGGATGAAAACAGCTGGTTATGTTGATATCAAAGGAGAGGACTTGGACTTGGTCTTAGCTAAGATGTGCTTCTGGCAAGAGAAGGTTTCTCTCTCTCTCAATCAGTCTCTCTCTCTCTCTCTCTCTCCCCCTCCTTCTCTCTCTTTCTCATTCTTATTTTTTCACACATACACATTCTCTTTTTTTAAAGTACTTTGTTATGTACTTTATGTGCATTATCTCATTTCTTGATCCTAGTAACTCTGCAAGGTAGGTATTACCACAATCCCTTTTATGCAGATGAGGAAACTGAGACTCAGAGAGATGAATTAACTTGCCCAAGTCTCACATTGAGTAAAGGTTAAAGTCTATAGCAGATGCAGAATTCTCACTTTCGCCATCCCAATACTAACCAAACACACAAAAAATGCCCAAGAAAGGAAAAACAAATAGATGCTGTTTTCTTTAAATCAGTTGCTTTATTTTCCTTTTCTCCACTCCCTGATGTCTTTTAGGTTCTTGGTAGTTGGATCTTTGCTTGCATTTATTGATGCTACATGGTAACCCTGCCTGAATTTGGTGGCTGGACTAGATGATATTTCAAATTGGAAGTTCTGCTGTTTAAGCCAAGTGTTGGCCCACTCCCCACCCCCATTGAGTAACTGATCCTGATTAGTTTTCTTTGCAGGCTTTCTTTCCCCCAGCTGAACCATCACCAAGGACTTCACCACTCAAAATCCTTCTGGAAAAATGCCACTCTCTTCCCATCTCACAGAGGATCCCCATGGAGCTGGATCAAGTGCACTGGAGGAGACCCAGGAAGCTTTGCACAGGTATGCCTTTTATGCCCTTGTTTCTGAGGTGGGACATGCCAGGCAGGCCTCATGCATAGACAGATTGTGTTGACATTCACTTGAAAATTCACTGTTAGCAATGCCTGGGTGTAGATTTTCCCTCTTCATGTTCTTCTTTTATCAATAAAATGCAAATATCCTTATTTGAGGGCCTTTTATCTCAATGCACTCAAATATCCCATCTTCCCAAAGCCTCATTTTTCCCCCAGGCCCTGTGTACCCAATACTTTCTAGGTCTCATAAACTCTAGTTCCTCCTCTTCACCCTTTTCACAATGATATACACCCTCCTCCTGGCCTCAAATGGACCAGTCCCATTATTTCCACCTCCCATGAGGTCATTCTAGCCCCCTCTCTCTTGCATCTTGCTTAGACTTACTCTCTGTGGGTCCCAGGTCCTTCCCCGCTTCACTGACCACTGACCATGGAAAGCCCTTCAAGGCTCAAGGCAGCTTCATTTACCTCACTCAAAACGCAGAGAATTCCCCCAATCAACACCTCAGTTACCTCCCAGAGCTTCAGGGTACATCCTTTCTAACTCAGCTCACTGACCCTGCCTGCCAGACTCTTGTCACTCACAAGTAAAGCTTCAACTTCTGCTACAAATGGGAGAACCGATGCTCTCTTACGCATGGACCTTAGACCACACACTAACAGTCCCCTAACAGGCCCCAACCCCAGTCCTTTATACAGCAACATAATTTGCAAGAATGCTAAGGACACACCAGACCTCGCAACATTCCTTTCCAAAGTTTTCTATAGTGTCTACAAGCTCTGGGAAACTTGATCCCACTTCCCCATGACCCAAAGTTTCCCTCAACCCCAAAGTCTCTGTAGCTTCTCTGGACCTGACACTACTTTTCTCTTTTATTCTCCTTACTCCATGTGTGGAGGACATGTGGGATGCTTTGACTTGGAGCTTATTTCCACCCTGCAATTCCTTGCCAGAATTCCAGGAAGGTAGGAGCCAAAGAAATTGCAGGCTTGGGTCTTTTGTAGCATCATCTCTCTCAGAAA
This sequence comes from Balaenoptera musculus, assembly GCF_009873245.2. Classification (NCBI taxonomy): domain Eukaryota; kingdom Metazoa; phylum Chordata; class Mammalia; order Artiodactyla; family Balaenopteridae; genus Balaenoptera; species Balaenoptera musculus. The sequence goes on along the minus strand of NC_045806.1, from coordinate 50,004,539 downwards.
TCCCCAGAAGCCAGGGAGATGGTAAAAGGAAAGAGTGAAGAATTCTGAAGGGAGATAATCCTTCACTGTCAAAGCTAGGAGGGTCCTTAGAGGTTGCTCAGTCCTCGTGTTTTATGAATGGGGAAATAGGCTCAGACAGGGGAAGGGACCTGCTCAAGGTCATAAGTCAGCAACAGAGTTATGACTGGGGGCTTCAACCTCCTGAGTTTCAGCCATGTCATAATGTGATTTTACTCCAGTTCTAGAGCAAAGTCTTAAACATTGGAATTCCAAGCCTTGCTTCCATTCAAGCTCACCTGTTCTGGAATTGCCAGCCACTTCCTTCCCCTTTAAGAAGACTGCAGGCGGTGGGCACAAATCATGTCATCAAGGCAGCAGCCTGCCATATTTTCTATGTCCTCTGCCTGAGAATAAGGCACTCACGCGCAATCCCCTGGGAGATCAGGCCAGGGGGTCTAAAGCAGGGGCTCTGGTCACAGCTGTTTCCCTCCTCCTTCCCTTTTAGGAAATGAACCCAACCCCCCTAGCAGTTCAGAGGCTTTTTAACAGCTGCTACCACTCCACTGCCAAGTGCATCAGAGTGCCCCACCCCCACCACACTCCTGACTGTTAACAGCAAATAACAGTCCCTCGGGGGAGGGCCTGGCAAAGTCAAGGTTAATAGCTACCTTGTGGACTGCTCTGGGCTTATTTATAAGCCATGGGTGGGAAAATATACCCCTGAGTTTGGCACAGGTCCTGCCATCACCTCAGCAGCCACTCTTACCTCAGGGATATAAGTGGCTCCCACGTTGCAGCTCTGCTTCTCAAGGTCCCAAACCGACACTTGGGTTAAAAATATCCCTAGGGAGGAGGATGACATCAGGATCTCATTTGGGAAACCTACTGTCATTCAGCTCCTCTTATAACCCTGACCCTGATGGCCATGAGATCCAAGGATCCCATTCCCATTATGTTTAGTACCTGTTTTACTTCCATATTGCTCAGGGCCTGAAGGACTTCAGTTTGTTTTTTAGTGCTCAGTCTCTGTCCTTCCATCTTTCTCTATAAACACTCCTACCGGCTCCTTCCTCTCAGCTTGCAATCAGGAAGTTCCCAAAGCAGACTATTATAGTGGAAAAAGAATCAGCTTTGGAGTTGAACAGACCCAGGTTCAAATTTCTGTTCTGCCACTGTGGGAAAGTTGCATAACCTCTCTGGACCTCAGTTTCACCATCTGAGGAATGAGATGCTGGATAACATCTGACTCATAGGATCATTATGAGGATTGAGTGAAACAGAATCTATAAATGTCCCTGCCACAGTTTCTGGCTTGTAGGGTGCGCAGTGATGGCAGTTTCCTTCTCCCCACTGCCCTCTACCAATTCCATATGCCCAAGAACTTACCCCACATACATCACTGTGGGGCCCAACCTGAATTTGCCGTAGTACACGAGCTACTTCCTCTCATTATTCATTCATTCATTCATTCATTCATTCACTCACTCACTCAAGAAACAAACATTTATTGAACAAAATTAGAAAGTCAGTGGAGTTTGCCTTCTGATGGCCTGGTGTGCTGGAAAGGGCAAAAATTTTGAAGTCACACATATCAGGATTTGACTCTTGACCCTGTCACTTATTAGCTGTGTGACCTGGAATAAATCACTTTACTACTTTGAGACAGTTTTCTTTTCTGTAATATTAGGATAATAATTTGAACCTCACAGGCAATGCTATAAGTCTCAAAAGGAATAAAAATATAAAAGTGATTTATAAGCTCTGAGGTGCTATACAACTAGATGGGAATGATAGTAATAGCAATAACAATAAACAAGTTAGAAATATGAGTTATGTCTTGTACCTGTCCAGGCCCCTAACATAGTTGATAATCCATATATATCTGTTGATGGCAATAATAGAAATCAAGATTTACTTTCTTTTTTTTTAACATCTTTATTGGAGTATAATAGCTTTACAATGGTAAGATTTACTTTCTAAATGAAGTAGGAGGGGTTCCTACTTGAAAGGACCAAAATCCCAGAAGTAGACTCCATGCAAGCATTACCCTTATCATATCATCCCGCATATTTGCTGAGCTGTGCTCAAATCTCTTGAAGTTTGGCTGACTCAGAGGCCTGTTTTGGCAGTGACATTTCCCACTGAGGACCTATCCCTCTCAGTAGGGGTAGCACTGGGTTGGTGTTGATCTAGGGTGTTGGAGGGTACAGCAAGAAGAACCTAACACTCTGGGGCAGGTTATAAGCAGTCCTAAGCAAGACACTGGCTCTGACAAGGTAAGAACAAATTGAGGTATATTTACCCATTATCTGAGTATTTCTGTGGTGATGGTATCATTTAGCCATGTTTGATAACTGAGCCAGATGTCAGAAGACTTAAGTTCTGTTACTGGTTTTCTTTTTTCTAATTGAAGTATAGTTGATTTACAGTATTATGTTAGTTTCAGTTGTACAGTATAGCGATTTAGTATTTTTGCAGATTAGATTCCATTATAGGTTATTACAAGATAATGGGTATAATTACTCATGCTATACAGTATATCCTTGTTGCTTATCTATTTTATACATAATAGTTTGTATCTGTTGATCTCATACTCCTAATTTATTGCTCTCCCCTTAGGTAACCACAAATTTGTTTTCTATGTCTGTGAGTCTATTTCTGTTTTGCATATAGATTTACTTGTATTATTTTTTAGATTTTGCATATAAGTGGTAACAGAGTACTTTTCTTTCTCTGACTTATTTGACTAAGAATAATACTCTCTGGTCCATCCATGTTGCTGCAAATGGCAATATTTCATTCCTTTTTATGTCTTTGGGGTCTATTGTGGTTCCATATAAATTTTAGGATAATTTGTTTTAGTTCTATGAAAAACGTCATGGGTATTTTGATAGGGATTACATTAAATTTGTAGATTGCTTTGGGGAGTATGGCCATTTAAACAATATTAATTCTTCCAATCCAAGAGCACTGGATATTTTTCCATTCCTTTTATCATCTCCAATTTCATTCATTAATATTTTATAGTTTTCAGAGTATAGGTCTTTCAACTCCTTGGTTAAGTTTACTCCTGGGTATTTTTAATGTGATTTTAAAAGGTATTGTGTTTTTTTTTTTACTTTCTCTTTCCAATATTTCATTATTAGTGTATAGAAATCAACAGATTTCTGCATATTAATCATGTAACCTGAAACTTGCTTAATTAATTTGTTAGTTCTAATAGTTTTTGCACGGAGAGTTTACAGTTCTCTATATAAAGTATGTCATCTGCAAATAGTGACAGTTTTACCTCTTCCCTTCCTATTTGGATATATTTTATTTCTTTTTATTGTCTGATTGCTATAGCTAGGACTTCTAATACTATGTTAAACAGAAGTGGTGAGAGTGGGCATCCTTGTTTGTTCCTGAATTTAGTGATAAGGCTTTCAGCTTTCACCATTAAGTGTTATATTAGCTGTGGGTTTGTAATAAATGCACTTTATTGATATATGTTCCCTCTATACACACTTTGATGAGTGCTTTTATCATGAATAGGTGTTGAATTTTGTCAAATACATTTTCTGCATCAACTGAGATGATCATGTGATTTTTATTCTTCCTTTTGTTAATGTATTGTATCACATTGATTGATTTGCCAATGTTGAACCATCCTTGTGACCCTGGAATAAATCCAACTTGATCATGGTGTATGATCCTTTTTATATATTTTTTGATTCAGTTTGCTAATATTTTGTTGATGATTTTTGCATCTATATTCATCAAATATATTGGCCTTTAATTTTATTTTTTATAATATCTTTTTCTGGTTTTGGTATCAGGGTAATGGTGGCCTTGTAGGATGGATTTAGGAGTGTTCTCTCCTCTTCACTTTTTTGGAATAGTTTGAGAAAGATAGGTATTAGTTCTACTTTATATGTTTGGTAGAATTCTCATGTGAAGCTGTTTGGTCCTGGACTTTTGTTTGCTGTGATTATGTTTTTTTTTATTACAAATTCAATTTCACTTCTAGTGATCAGTCTGTTCAAATTGTCTGTTTCTTCTTAACTCAGACTTGGCAGGATGTATGGTTCTAGAAATTTATTTATTTCTTCTAGGTGTCCAATTTTTTGCCATATAACTGTTCATAGTATTCTCTCATGATTTTTTGTATCTCTGTGGTCTCAGCCATTATTTCTCCTCTTTTGTTTCTTATTTTATTTATTTGGATTCTCTCTCTCTTCTTGATGAGCCTGGCTAAAGTTTTATCAATTTTGTTTATCTTTTCAAAAAACCAGCTCTTGGTTTCTTTGAACTTTTCTTCTTTTTAAATTTGTATTTTATTTATTTCCTCTCTGATCTTTATTATTTCTTTCCTTTTGCTAATTTTTAGTTTTGTTAGATTTTTTAAAAATTCTTTTAGGTGGTAAGTTAGGTTGTTTATTTGAGATTTTCTTGTTTCATGCAGAAGGCCTGTATTGCTATAAACTTCCCTCTTAGAATTGCTTTTGCTGCATCCCATAGGTTTTGGAAAGTTGCGTTTCATTTTCATTTGACTTGGAGTTATTTTCTGATTTCCTCTTTGATTTCATTGCTGACCCTTTGTTTTTTAGTAGCATGTTTTTTAGTCTCCCTGTGTTTTTTCTTTTCCCATTGTTCTTTCTACAGTTGATTTCTAGGTTCTAGGTTATTGTGGTCTGAAAAAATGTTTGACATAATTTCTATCCTCTTAAATTTGTTGAGGCTTGTTTTGCGACCTATTATGTGATCTACTCTGGAGTACGTTCCACGTGTAACTGAAAAGAATATTTATTCTGCTCTTTAATGTATGTACTGTCCTATAGATGTCAATTAATTCCAACTGATCTATTGTGTCATTTAAGACCACTGTTGCTTTAATGATTATCTGTCTGGATGATCTGTTTATGGATGTCAGTGGGGTGTTAAAGTCTCCTACTATTATTGTATTGTCAACTTCTCCCTATATATCTGTTAGCATTTGCTTTATATATTTAAGTGCTCCTGTATTGGCTGCATATATGTTAATTACTGTAATAGCCTCTTCTTGTATTTATCCCTTTATCATTATATAATGCCCTTCTTTGTCTTTTGCTATAGCCTTTGTTTTAAAGTCTATTTTGTCTGATATGAGTATGGCTATCCCCAATTTCTTATCTTTTCCATTTGCATGAAATATCTTGTTCAATCCCTTCGCTTTCAGTCTGTGTGTGTCTTTGGCCCTGAAGTGAGTTTCTTGTATTTAGCCTATTGAAGGGTCTTGTTTTGTTTTTTTTATCCAATCAGCCACCCTATGTCTTTTGATCAATGCATTTAGTCCATTGGCATTTAAAGTAATTATTGCCATTTTATTACCTTTTTTTCCAGTTTTTTTGTAGTTCTTCTCTCTTAATTTCTTCATTTTGTTTCTCCTATTGTGGTTTGATGATTTTCCTTTGTAGTATTGTTGGGTTCCTTTCTTTTTGTTTTTTTGTTTTTTGTATTTATTGTAGGTTTTTGATTTGTGGTTATCATGGGGTTTATATATGTGACCCATAATTATATCTACTTGATTTAAACTCATTGTTGCTGGCTTTCTTTCTGTGCTTGTGTGTGGCCTGTTCCAATCTTTTCCCTTTTTTGAATCTCAGTATCCTCATCTTTTAAATGGAGGCAGTGCTCTTTGATTGTTCTAAGAACACAGATTTCACTTGCTAATTGGGTCTGATTAGATATGTCCTTGGTTTCCCTTCCTACTCCCAGATTTCTGGACACATCCACTACTCATATTTCTTCTTAACAGGTGGGTTACAGAAAGGAATGAAAAGTTAGAACTGGGGAAGTGTTGGGAGGGGCAAAAAAATTAGAGCTATTGATGGAAACAATGTTTTGACAATATTTGTATATTTTAATTAACCAAGCTCCCCATACCACCTAAGATTTCAAGCACTAGAAAATTGTTCAGACCTGGAATTCTTGCTTTGCAGTTCCTGACAGGATCCTGAGATTCTTCCTTTCACAAGATATTCTCTGAGCAGTATAAGAAGGTCCAGGATACTTCAGATATTGGCTTTGGATTCCTTCTTGACTAATTTTAGCCCCTTTTCTCCCCATGACTGGACTCACTGGAGCATAACTTTCCCTCCCATCCCTCATCCACCTGAATTCTGGTGGCTCTGAGAGGTGTATCAGGTGGACTGGCAGCCAGAACCTCTCTAAAAGAAGCTGAGGTCTGTACTCAATCTAAAGGGTATTCTCTTACCACAGGCAACTTGGACCAGGGTTCCAAGACACTAGAAACCTGCAAGAACATTGGTGGATACTTGAAGCCCCAGGGATCAGGAACCAAATACGTTAATGAGGTAAGACCTCGTTCTTAGTCCCTTTGGAACTCACTGGGCCTCCAGGACCATTTATTTCGTCTAAGCTTTCTTTTTACTAGACATATTGCAAGTATTAGAGCTTCCAGCATGTGGAATGGAGGCAATTTTTAAAATGGGTGTCTGAGCTATTTTATGACTACAAAAAAGTTGGGAACATTAACCTTTTCTCCCTGAGGTTAATTTTTCTATGAGATAAATCGAGGACATTTTATGGCTTTCACACATCCTGCTGCTGCTGATGTCTTTGGCTGCCTTTCCTGTGGCAGATTGGAGGGTGGGCTGTGAGATTTTTAAAGCATGTGTAATTTGATTTACTTTTATTATATCCTTTAAGTTCATGATCAACTTCAGTGCTAACTGGTGGCAAGTTTATGTGCATTTCCTTGGTGAAGATGTTTTATAAATGCAGATATAATAACTGATGCTTAGGAGTTCAGTGTTAGCAGGCCTCTATACCTCCATGTCTTTATATCCATGTCTGTTGAGTACTTATGTGAGTATAGTAAGTGTAGTTTTTTCTTGCTATATCTCTGTGCATGTGCATGCCTGTTCACATATGCCTATATATGCATCTTTGTCCATCTACATGCCTGTTGAAATACTTCTTTCATGCACATATGGGTGTCCCTGAGCATGACTACAATGTGTTTTCTTAACTCTCTGCTTCTAAGTGCCTCTCTCTCTCTCCCTATCTATATATCTATATCTCTCTATATAGATAGCCTTTTATCTGAGTTTATCTTTAGGTATTTTGATATCTGGTGCTTTTTTGTATGTGTTTGGATCTATGGGCCTGTTCATTTGCATCTTTTTGCTTGAGGTGTGTGCAGATGCCTGCCTTCTAGTGTGTCTGCATGTCTGCATGAGTCAGTCTGTGTGGGAGCAAGTATCTACAGCTCTGTGGTTAAACCCTGGTGAGAAATTACAGCTGAGAATGCAATTCTCAGAGGTATCTGGCCTAGTGACTTAGCTTTCACTATGACTACCCTCCAACTTGAATATTCTTGCTCAGAAATAGACTTCTAGTCACAGCAGTTCAGGCCTGTTTCATGACAGAAACTCTTGGTCAGGGAAATGTGTCACGAAGTTGAGAGATTTTTTGTTTTGTTTTGTTTTAGTTTGTGAGTTGCAAAGTGAGGTCCAGAGGGAAAGTTCCATGGTATTGGGCTGGCCTTCTGTTTGCTGCCTCTGCTCACTTGCCTTCTTGCCAGTCTTCCCTCACTTGTGTTCCTTGGTCCAGATTTAGGCTGGCCCATTACTCCTAATACAAAGGGCATCAACAGGCAAGTCTGAACACCTGTTTTTATTTCAGCCAGGTCTCCATGCTGGTCTTCTTTTTACTCAGAGAACAAATGATCAGCATCCTCCTAATCAGTAATTTGTGTATGCTCAAAGGCAGCAACTAGTCATTTGTGAGAAGGCCCTTTCTTTGGGGAAACCAGACTTTGTAAGGCCTCAAGGGGTGAAATCTAGGAGGTGGTTCCAGCAGGGTAAAGTGTCCAGGCTCAATGGTTAAAGGGAATGATGGAAGTCACCAAGAACACTTGGGGAACTCTATGGCATCTACAGTACTTGAAATACTTAGGCAACTGTTTTTGCCGTCCTGGTCAGTCCTTGGTCCTTTTATGATAGTAATAATAGTAATAAAAATGGCTTAAATCTCTGTGAAATTTTACAAAATGCTTTCAAATCCAACATTTCATTTGACCTCATAACAGACCTGTCAATAAATAGTATCCCCCTTTTGTACATGAAAATGCTGAGACTCAAAGTGGGAACATGACTTTATCTAAAGTCATCCTGCTAGTAAATGGTAGAACCAGGACCCAAACCCTCTGTATGACTCCAAATCAAAATGCAGGACCTAGAACTCTGCTCTGCCTTTCACATCCCTAGAGAATTCAGAGTTTGGAGCAACACACTTTTTCAAGGGACTAATCCAAGATAAGTTAAAAAGAAGAGTCTAGTGGTGGCCTACAATATTCAAGACTTCTTAGAGGGAGTGGAATTTGAGTTTGGCCCTGAAGGATGCGAAGGGATGAAATAGGCAGAGCAAAGGGAGGTGGTCTGGTCAGATGGTAGGTGCTAAGACGAGGAGAGAACCACTCTCCCTATCCCATGGGAATACTCAGTTCAAGCTGGTCTCCTGTTAACAGTGCCAGGAGTCAAAAGGAGCCATTTTTTACATGTGTGCATACCCTATAGCTAAGAGAGCACTTTTGACATATCATACCATTTATTACCTGGGAAGACTGTATTATCTACATTTTTCAGATGAAAAAATGAAGCTGAGAAAAAAAGAAAAGACTTTCCCAAGGTCAACATTAACAGTTATATTGGGAAAAGAAGAAGTAAAACTATTACTGTTTGCAGATGACATGATACTATACATAGAGAATCCTAAAGATGCTACCAGAAAAGTACTAGAGCAAATCAATGAATTTGGTAAAGTAGCAGGATACAAAATTAATGCACAGAAATCTCTTGCATTCTTATACACTAATGATGAAAAATCTGAAGGTGAAATTAAGAAAACATTCCCATTTACCATTGAAACAAAAAGAATAAAATATCTAGGAATAAACCTACCTGAGGAGACAAATGACCTGTATGCAGAGAATTATAAGACACAGATGAAAGAAATTAAAGATGATACAAATAGATGGAGAGATATACCATGTTCTTGGATTGGAAGAATCAACATTGTGAAAATGACTATACTACCCAAAGCAATCTACAGATTCAATGCAATCCCTATCAAACTACCAATGGCATTTTTCACAGAACTAGAGCAAAAAAATTCACAATTTGTATGGAAACACACAAGACCCCGAATAGCCAAACAATCTTGAGAAAGAAAAACGGAGTTGGAGGAATCAGGCTCCCTGACTTCAGACTATACTACAAAGCTACAGTAATCAAGACCGTATGGTACTGGCACAAAAACAGAAATATAGATCAGTGGAACAGGATAGAAAGCCCAGAGATAAACCCACGCATGTAGGGTCACCTTTTCTTTGATAAAGGAAGCAAGAATATACAGTGGAGAAAAGACAGCCTCTTTAATAAGTGGTGCTGAGAAAACTGGACAGTTATATGTAAAAGAATGGAATTAAAACACTCCCTAGCACCATACACAAAAATAAACTCAAAATGGATTAAAGACCTAAATGTAAGGCCAGACACCATCAAACTCTTAGAGGAAAACATAGGCAGAACACTCTATGACATATATCAGAGCAATTTCCTTTTTGACCCACCTCCTAGAGAAATGGAAATAAAAACAAAAATAAACAAATGGGACCTAATGAAACTTAAAAGCTTTTGCACAGCAAAGGAAATCATAAGCAAGATGAAAAGACAACCCCCAGAATAGGAGAAAATATTTGCAAATGAAGGAACTGACAAAGGATTAATCTCTAAAATTTACAAGCAGCTCATGCAGCTCAATATCAAAAAAGCAAACAATGCAATCCAAACATGGGCAGAAGACCCAAATAGACCTTTCTCCAAAGAAGGTATACAGTTTGCCAACAAACACATTAAAGAGTGCTCAACATCATTAATCATTAGAGAAATGCAAATCAAAACTACAATGAGACATCATCTCACGCCAGTCAGAATGGCCATCATCAAAAAATCTACAAACAATAAATGCTGGAGAGGGTGTGGAGAAAAGGGAACCCTCTTGCACTGTTGGTGGGAATGTAAGTTGATACAGCCACTATGGAGAACAGTATGGAGGTTCCTAAAAAACTAAAAATAGAACTACCATACGACCCAGCAATCCCACTACTGGGCATATACCCTGAGAAAACCATAATTCAAAAACAGTCATGTACCACAGTATTCACTGTAGCTCTATTTATAATAGCCAGGACATGGAAGCAACCTAAGTGTTCACTGACAGATGAATGGATAAAGAAGATTTGGCACTAATATACAATGGAATAATACTCAGCCATAAAAAGAAACGAAATTGAGTTATTTGTAGTGAGATGGATGGACATAGAGACTGTCATACAGAGTGAAGTAAGTCAGAAAGAGAAAAACAAATACCATATGCTAACACATATATATGGAATCAAAAAAAAAATTGTCATGAAGAACCTATGGGCAAGACGGGAATAAAGACACAGACCTACTAGAGAATGGACTTGAGGATACGGGGAGGGGGAAGGGTAAACTGGGATAAAGTGAGAGAGTGGCATGGACATATATACACTCCCAAACGTTAAATAGATAGCTAGTGGGAAGCAGCCACATAGCACAGGGATATCAGCTTGGTGCTTTGTGACCACCTAGAGGGGTGGGATAGGGAGGGTGGGAGGGAGGGAGACGCAAGAGGGAAGAGATATGGGGACATATGTATATGTATAACTGATTCACTTTGTTATAAAGCAGAAACTAACACACCATTGTAAAGCAATTATACTCCAATAAAGATGTTAAAAATAACAACAACAACAACAAATAAAACAGTTATATTGGAGGCCTCTGAGAAATTAGGGACTAAGTGTTTCTCTTTCTGAACAAATGGGCTGCTGTCTCCATGGCAGGATATCATGATTAAGCATTTCAGAGTTTAATACTCTGGCTCCTTTCTCAGTCTGTGGGCCTGTTTGAGAGCCTAATGACAGCTTGACACAACACTTCTGATGTGGAGTTGCTGGGAGAATGAGTGATATGGACAAATAGTTGGGCCCATGCAGACACAGGTCTCCACTGGCACTTACAGGTACACTGCCCTAATAATAAGAACTACTATTTAAGTGCCTATTGTACACTGTGTGATCTACACACATTTACATGGCATCCTTACAACAACTCTGTGAAGAAGGCCCAATTATTTACCTCTGTTTTATAGATGAGGAAACTGAAGCTCAGAGAAGTGAAGTGACTTACCCAAGTTCACATAGCTCGTAAATGGTAAAGTTGGGATTTAAACTCATGTCTTTCTACCTGGTTCCAAAGGCCATGTTTTGGTGAGCTGTTAACCTGTAGATACCCCACATCAGCCCCATGACTATGCAGGCAAAATGTGGGCCTTTTGGATGATGATACAATGATGATGATGATAAAAATTTAACATTTGCTTTTAACTTTCCCCATCTTGGCACTGCACTAGGCACCAGGGGTAAAGAAGGTGAATCAAATGCAGCACAATCTGTTCCCTCAAAGTGCTCACAGTCTAATGAGGAGTAGGGATGGTGGACAGACATATGAAATAATAACAAGAATTAGATAGCAGTAGAAGAACTCACTAATTCATTTGTGTAAGCTGGCATAGGCAATGATATTCGTATGGGATTTTGAGGGAAATCATAGAATCATGGAGAATAATCTTACAATGTAAGGAGAAATACAGACAAGTGTAGTGGCCTCTGCATTTTCTCTACAAATCTTGGTCCAGCTTTTTATCTCCAAGAACTCAGGGGTCAGGGAGACCTCGTATGAACAGGATTGGGGATTGGATATTGTGTTAGATTTTGTATTTACTTTGTAGCTGGAAACAAAATATTGTAATTAATATTCTTTGCATTTTAAGGAGCCTTGGTTCATACTGATTTCACTGAAGAAGCAGGAAGAGCCCAGGGATGAGGGCATATATGAGCACATTCATTCAGTCTCTAAGCCACTGGATGCCATAAGTGTGTGTGTGTGTGTGTGTGTGTGTGTGTGTGTGTGTTGTGTGAATGGGCTACAACTTGCATTTTTCACCTAACACTTTGTCTTGATCATCTTCCCATTTATAGACCTACTTCATTCTTTTCAACTACCGTACAGAGTCCTGTAATATGGATGTATCATTCATTTTCCCAGACTCCATTGATGGCTGTTTTACTTTTTTACCAAAAGCACAGGCAACAAAAGAAAAAAAAAAGAGAATCTGGGCTGCATCAAATTTAAAACACTTTGTGCATCAAAGGACACTATCAAGAGAGTGAAAAGGCAACCCATAGAATGGGAAATCATATTTGAAAATTATATATTGGTAAGGGATTGATATCCAGAATATATAAAAACCCCTACAACTCAAAAATAAAAAACAAACAACCTAATTCAAAAATGAGCAAAGTACTTGAATAGACATTTCTCTAAGAAGATATACAAATGGCCTATAAACCACATGAAAAGATATTCAACATTGTTAGTCATTAAGGAAATGCAAATCTAACTTACCATGAGATACCACTTCACACCTATAAGGATGGCTATTTAAAAAACAAAACAAAACAAAACAGAAAATAACAAGTATTGGTTAGGATGTGGAGAAATTGGAACCCTCTTGCATTGCTGTCAGAAGTGTAAAATGGTGCAGCTGCTGTGGAAAACAGTTTGAGGACCCCTCAAAAAGTTAAATATAGAATTACCATATGATTTAACAATTCTTTTCTAGGTATATACCCAAAAGTATTGAAATCAGGGATGCAAACAAATACTTGTACACTAATGTTCATTGCAGCACTATTTGCAATAGCTAAAAGAAACAACTCAATGACCATCAACAGATGATTGGATAAAAAAATGTGGAATATACATACAATGGAGTATTATTAAGACATAAAAAGAGATGATATTATGAAATTCTGATATATACTCCAAAATGGATAAAGCTTGAAAAATTTATGCTAAGTGAAGTGAGTCAGACACATTAAGACAAATATTTTATGATTCCACTTATATTAGGCACCTAGAATAGGCAAATTCATAGAGACAGAAAGTAGAATAGAGGTCCAGGGGCTGGAGGGAGGGGAGAATAGGGAATTATTGTTTAATGGGTACAGAGTTTCTGTTTACGAATATGAAAAAGTCTGGAAATGGATAGTGATGAATGGTTGTACAACACTGTGCACAACATTGCACAATTAACATTGTGTTAATGCCCTGAACTGTACACTTAAAATGGTTGATTTTATCTTATATGCATTTTACCACACTAAAAAAGATAGTGCTTCAATGAAAGTCCTTATATATTCCTTTTTTGTTTGTTTAGATAAGGGATATATTGAGCTATAATTCACATACCACACAATTCATCCGTTTAAATGTACAGTTTAATGGTTTTTAGTAATATATTCCTTTTTGTGTACAATGTGACAATATTTTTCTAGAGTGAATACTAATAAGTAGAATTGTTTTTTAGGTTAGTCACATTTAAAACTTGAATAGGTACTGCCAAATCACCTTCAAAAAGGCTTTTCTGACCCCACCTCTACACCCCAGCAACATATAAGAGGAAAAGTATTCCTGTACTTTCACTAACATTTAATATTATCAGAGATTTACATTTCTGCTACTCTGATGGGGCTAAAATGTTATTTTATTGTTGCTTTAATTTGCATTTTCCTGATTACCAGTGAAGCTGACATCTTGTTATGCTGGAGATGGGAGTAGGAGCAAGGTTGGGAGAAGTTAGGATGTGGAGGTAAGACTGATGAGTTGAATTTTAGACATGTTGGGTTTGAGAGGCTCAGGAGGTAGTAGTGACTTGGTTCTAAACTTTGGGAAAAAGCGTAGAGTTGAAAATACAATCTTGGGAGCCTACCACTTCCAGATGCTCAGAAAACCTTTGAGACTAATGATGTTGCCCAAAGAGAGTGTGAACACCTAGAACAAAGAGTCAGAGACCAGCAGGCAGAGGAGACTGAGAAGTAGTCGTCAGAAGCATGGGAACAAAACTAGGGCAGAATAATGCTGCAGAAGCCAAGGGAAGAGAAAGTTTTGAGAAGTAGAGGATGCTTACTGGAATCAGTGTTTAGAGGAGTTGAATAGGACCAGTATATTAAAAAAAAAAAAAAGACAGTGGCTTTGGACATTAAGAGGCTTTAATAACCTTAGGAGCTAAGGTAGTGTAGAGTTAAGAACATGGGTTTTGCAACTGAATAGACCTGTGTCCAATTCTAGGCCCTGGTAGTGATGAGCTGTGTGACAATGGGCAAGTTACTCAACCTCTTAGGGCCTCACTATTCTATAAGCCAAATAAAGGTAGTACTATCTACTGCCTAGGATTATTTTGAGTATTGGAGGAAACAGTGCTCATGAAAAGGATTAGCACGGTGCCTGATAAATATGTGTCCAATACATGTTAATTTCCCTGTTTGTCTCCCTTTCCTCCCCCCGACAAAAGAAAAGTTTCACTGCTCACCTAAATGGTGACTGGACCCACAGGATTTAACTAGGCAGGAAAGATCTCTAATTCCAAAACAAATATTTGTTTAGGCCAATTCTTATGTATCTCTTAGGCAACCCAGAGATGAAGACGCATGGTTACCTTTAAGAAACTCAAAGTCCAGCTGAGGAGGCAGGAAAGTCAACTTTTAATTATGGGCATGTTATACATGTCACAAGCAAGGTAGGAACAAAGCATTTGGGAGCATGGAGAGAGGGAAGATTGGAGGGTCTGTCTGACCCTAAGTTTTGCTTTATTCAATTAGACCATAGCTATACTTAGATAACTTCTGAACATGTTAATTGTCTGATTTCTAAGAAAATAAATATGTAACTGGAGACTGTTGGGGCCAAACTAATTTAATAATGCGTTATATTTTTAATAGAACAATAATGATAAATTAGCTTAACAGAAAACTAATTGGGTAGGAAATGGGCAAAATTTTCTCTCCCTCTCCGTTTTCCTCTCTTTGTCTTTCTCTCTTTACAGGAATCTTTACCTGGAGGAAATTAGCCTCTTCAGACCATAGCCCAGACACCACTGTCCAACACAGAGCAGAATCCCACACTGTTGCCATGGTGGCTGGACAGAAAGACAGCCTCCAGTCTCTAGCCTGGCAACCCAAACTCCAGCATAACAGGGTAAACGTCCCAGAGTTCAGGGATGGCCCAGGAAGAGATTGGGAGTAAGAGTTTAGAGGGAAAGGCAGGGTGGGAGGAAGAGAGGCTAGGATAGATGGAATCCCAATCCCCCAAGTGTTGATTTAGGAGGGCCTGGGTAGAGGCTGGGGTTGTAGGGATGGGGAGAAGGATGCAGGCTTGAGAGATGGAAGTCCAGAAAAAGTAACCACCTTCATTTGCTGAAAGAGTGAATGGTAAGGCCACTGATCCAAAAACAAAAATTAGTTTTAGAGTATGCATATGTGTAGTTTTCTATCTCAAACCCCCCTCCCTCCCTCCTTCCCATCCTCCACATCCACCAATTCCTCCACTACCTCCTCCACCTCCTCCTCAATCTTTATCTCTCCCTACTTTGGAAAAAAATTCTGGCTTCTTAAGCCTATTCTTGGCTTCTCTTTCTTTATCTCCCTCCCTAATTTGTCCTAGTTACCACAGCTTTTAAATGTGTGGTCAATATCAAAACCAGTATCTTTCACATTTGTTTGTCAAGGTGATACCTTGACAGGTGTCAAATGCAATCCTATTATGAAAATATCAAGGGTTGTCTAATGTGAAGCAAAAAATATATTGGTTTGGTCCCTGGTAATTTCTGCCTCCCCATTCCATTTAGCTGTCTCTTTTTTGTTTCTCCTTTCTTTGATTCTCATTTTCCCTCTCTTCAAAGCCCTTTTAGCTACTTTTGTCTTTTTCTCCTTTTCCTTTATTGTGCTCTATTCTTTCTCTTGTCCTCTCATTCTCCTGGCCAGTCTTCTTCTGTCCTTCTTCCTCAGGCCCACTTGCTTACTGTGTTGGTCTGTCTCTCTCCTATTTGTCCCTTCCCTCCTGCTTTATTTTTTTCTTCCACTCCTCCTGTAGCTCGTGGATCTTCTTTTGAGTCTTTCTCTGAGTCTCTGATTCCTCCCCTGGAGTCTATTCTGTCACTGTCTCTCTTCTGTCTGCAGTGGCCAGCTGAGACTATGGAGCAGTGGGTTTGAGGGGCCTTTTCATCACTGCTGCTCATGGTCTCCCAGGCTGTTTTCTATAGGCTGCTCAAGGAGCTGACTCTGGTGAAACTTCTATCCATACCCCAGGGGAGAGATAATGCAGCAGGGACTTATTGACCTGTAAGTTAGAGGGGAACACGAGTCTTCTTATCACATGGACAGAAGATTAATATTGCAATGACAAGACTCATCAGCAGCACCGCTGTCTGGAACATAACAGTTCACTTTCATACATTTTTATTTAATTAAACTGTTTCAATACTCTGTATACATCATCTTCAATCCCCTATTTTCTTTTGAATCACTGCCTGGGAATCCATCATTACAACAGCCCACACTTGTCATCTGTCAGCAGGAGGAGGGTAGTTGAGGAAAATATTGTGTTGTTGTAATTGGGAGAGTTGGGGTGGGGAATGAGTGATAAAAGTGGGTTCAGAGTTTTACAAAGGGTGGTGGGCATAAGCCAGTGAGCAAAATGTTTTGGAGTTGGTGGCAGTCTGAGGTAGGCAGAAAAGAGATGAAGATTGGAAATCATGCTTTTGCAGCAGTCTTGATGTCCAAGTAAGTTCTAATACCAAAGGAGAGTTGCTTTGTATTGTAACTTATATAATAGTCTGCATCAAGACTGCTGGTGCTGCCTGATGCAAGCAGAATTAGTCAGTCCATCTCAGTCACCCAAACCTGTAGAAAAACCGCTACTTTCTAACATACATACCTCCATCCTGAGACACTCCTTCCCTGCCATCCAGATGGTACCACCACCTCTGACTCAGCTACCAGTTACTGAACACCTACTATATTCCAGGCACTCTCTAGGCGGTAGTTATTGGTATCTACATTTTACAGATCTAAAACCCAAAACTCTGAGTAGTTTAGTAAATTGTTCAAGGTCACAAAGCTGGTAAATGGTTGAGATAATATTCCTTGAATTGGTATAGATAATCTGAGCTGAAGGGGATAGCTGAGAGAGAGAGAGAGAGAATGTGTGTGTGTGTGTGTGTGTGTGTGTGTGTGTGACAGACAGACAGAGACAGAGTCAGAGACAGAGAGACAGACAGGGAAAAGAGAGAGACTGTGTTGGATATGAGGGTGGAAAAAGAGATGTCAAAAACCGCTTTGTCTAGGAGGACACATAACAAAGTTCTCCTGCTTGGGTTTTAATGCTGTGTGTGTGGTGATTTCTGTAGAAGACTTTAGTAATATACTACTGCTAACTAATCATCACAATAATCATTTTCATGTTTCCTTCCTGAAGCATATTGATGGGTTCATATAACTCTGCAGTGGTGCCAAATAACCATGGAGTAGAGTTGCCAAATTCCTTGTTATCCCTGACCATAACAGTGAGCAGTAGTTCATCATGCTCAACGCTCAGTGGGCTCAGACAGCCTGATCTATAGCCTTCATTTGAGAAGTCCATTTAATTGGCAGAGCTGAAATACATTTTGACACCCCAAGTCATTATTGGAGCAGTGCCCTATCAAAACATGAAGGATTTACCCTTGCCTCCAGATCACACCCCAATCATCTTGGACAGATCATTTTCTAGCCTTTGACACAGCCATCTTCAGATCAAGAAGTTTCAAAACCTGCTTGGATTGGTGCCATCCAATGTATCCCAACTCCTTAGTTGAGGAATTCTTAATAAGAAAGCTAACCTTAGTCCATTTGGATGAATTGATACAAATCCCTTCCCACTTGAATCAGAATGCTGGCTCTCATCTAAAAATGCAGAATGTATTACTGAAAAAACTTTGGATTTGAATTCAGGATTTGAGATCTGCTTGTGGATGATCCCAGGCAAGTCATTTCACCTCTAAGTCTCCATTTTCTTTTAAAGGATTTTGTCATCTTCTCCTTGCTTCCAGGGCATAGTGGAATTAGTAACAAATTAATGGAAAGGGGATTTTTCCTCTCCAAAATATAGCTCTTTGTTCAGTCCTCTAGGACATTACTTATCACTCTGTTGGTCAATCATTTACCTGGAAGTCCATATCTCTTGTTGGACTGTTGGTTTCTTGAAGGCAAAGACTGTGGTCTTATTAGTCTCTTTCTCCCCAGGGTCCATTGAGAGAACTTTGATGGCTTAGGTATTTCTTTCATTCAGTAGATACCTACTGAGGGCCTGCTATGTGCCAGCCTTGTTCTAGGTGCTAAATTTCCATTGTCAGTGGTGGGGGGCAGGGGTGACAGACAAAATGAACATTCTGATGCCATGCTGATTCTTAGTAGTCCTGCAGCAGGTTTACCTGTCAAAATATAAAATGATGGCTTCAGGGTGAGGAACCTTAGAAGAACACTGGACTGGGGGTAGGGGCCTAGAACCTAAGCCCTGCTCTGCCCATGCCTCCCTGAGTGCTGTATATGCACCCTTCTCTTGGAGCCTTAGTTCCCTCATCTTATAATAATAGCCAACGTTTATTGCTGGCTTCCTTTGGGTCAGAAACTGTGTGAAACACTGTACATACATTACTTCATTAATTCCTTCCTGTAACACTATGAAGGTATTTTTACATATGAGGATCTTAAGGCCCAACAAGGATATGTTTAATGTTACATGGCTGAGAAAGAACAGAGCCAGGATTTGAACCCAAGTCAAATTCCATAACTTGGATGTTCAACCTCTATTCTATACTGCCTTCTTGAAAACTGAGGATAATAATATCAGTGCTGCCTCCTTCACACCATTCTTGTGAGGACCAACTGATTCCACAGATGTAGAAAGTGCTATGTAAACTGTAAAGTATTGTCTAGATGGTAGGCATGTTGTTGTTACTGCCAGCTTTCACATCAATTAAGGCATTTCCATTGTGCTTTGTTATTGTGTTCTCACATCACAACTGGAGTGGCAGTGCAGTGTTGTGGTTAAGAACATGAAGTCTTGCAGATTTGCCCAACTTCAAACCTCGCTCTGCCACTCACTACCTGCATGACATTGGGCAAATAATTAACCTTTCTGTACCTCAATTTTTCCATTAGTAAAATCTGGAATATAATAGTATCTAATTCATACCAGTGAGGATTAAATGTGTTAGGTACTTAGAACATGACTGGCACAGAGTAAAGGCTATATGAGTGTTAGTTGTTAATATCCAGGGCAGCACTTTGAGAATGCAGTGGTTTATGTTCCCTCCACTGTTCTACCCAAATTAACACAGGTTAGCAAAGAGGATGGTATGGTGAGAGGGGAGATACGATTTGACATAGGGTTAGAGCTGAGATAGCACAATTCTGGGCCTGGAATAGAGGTCAAACACTTTCATAGTGACTCCCACAGGCTAGGGAGTTGCATATAGTTGACCTTACTCATTGTCATACAACAGGAAGTCAAGCAACAGTTGCCACCTGCCCATTGTAGCTTTTTATTCTGAGCCTGCCTCCTCCCTTTAAGGAGATGGGGCCAAAGAAAGAGATGGTCAATAGTTGATCTTGGAGCCTAGGCCAGAACACTAACTTGAGGGAAAGTTCTCACCCTTTCTAATATAGTGCCAAGGGCCTGGGTTTTAGAATCAAACAGACCTGAGTTTGAATGTCAGCTCTGCCATTTACCAGCTGTGTGACCTTGGGAAATCACCTTACCCCCCTGAGTCTGTTGTCTTCTCTCTAAAAAGTACAGATAATAATTGTATTCATCATAGGTAGATTGATTGACACATAGTAGGCATGCAGTAAATGCTAACTTTTCATTTCTATCCCAGCCTGCCTTTTTACCTAGCAACTGAAAGGATCAAGTAGGGACAGACTTCAGAGCATAGGGAATCTTGGGGTCATTATATCTGAGATCATACAGCCCAGCAGTGGATGGTGTGATGGAATATTCATGGGCTTTGAAGTCAGAAGACCTGGGTTCTGGACCTAATCTTGCATTCTCTGTCTCTGTCACCATTAGACTCTTTAAGCCTTTGTTTTCTCACATTTCAGAGATTTCTCCCTACCTTAACTACCTTCCAGGATTGTTAGGAAGTTCAGATGAGGAGATGTCCCTGAAACACACTTATTATGGTTACACCCAGGTGTGATTAGAAAGATGTTCCCCAGGCGTAAGGGAAGGGGGATATTGTCAAGCAGTGCCTCTGAAAGTGAGCTAAGAATTTTAGAGCAATCTTTTCCAAAGGACCTACCCAGAAACCAAGACAGAACATCCCAGTAACAATGAAACAAGGTACATGGATAGAAAATAAGATATTGAGGGACCTGTTGATTATAAGCTGACCAGGAATAAACACTGATTTTGTCCCCTCCTTTTTTGCCAGGTAAGAAAAATAGTTGAAAAAATTTGAGAAGAATAAAACACTTGTAATTTCACCATTCTAGCACAACTATCTCTATTTCCTCCTATTATGTCTAAGCTATTGTTTCCATGTTTAGGCATTTTTATATGGCTCCTATTTATCCATTCATTTAACAAACACTTCTGAGTACCTACTCCCTGCCAGGACAGATACCCAGTGCTGGTGCAACAGAGATAATTCAAACACTGACTAGGGCCTCCACTGGGTTGGAGGAGCAGATAAGCACAGAAACAAATGACAGGAATATAAAATGCTAAGTGCTATAATAAAGTGCTGTATGAAGTACCTTGAAGCCATAGATGAGGGGCTGCATAATTTTGTATTTTGCCTTTTTTGACTTAACTATACATTTTCTCCCTCTGTTGCCATACACTCCTGATAATTATGACCCTTTTCAGTGGCTGCCTAATAGTTCATTGAGTTAATATGCCATAATTTACTTAGCAAAAATAATGGAAAACAACCTCGATGACCAATAACAGGAATGTGGCCATTATCACAAACGTTGAAAAAACCTGAATATGCAAAACAGTCTGATCACCAGAAAGGAAGTTTACCATTGTACTCAATACTTACTAAAGGACTTTATCTAGTTCTAGGCTCCATATTTAAAGACGAATGAAGAGAGAGTGAAGGGACCCTGAGAAGAGTCACAAAGGGCATTGGAAAATAAGACCTTCAAAGAAAGATTAAAGAAGATGAGATTGTTTAACTTGGAGGAGACTGTGGGGTGACTGAAAGAATGGTCTTCAAATGCATTATGGATTTTTCTTTGTCTCCAGACACTGGAACAAGAGAAAATGGATTATCTTTAATATGAAGGGTTTGGGATAAATATAAAGCAACATTTCTTGATATTGAGAGCTGTTAAACTTTAAGATGAATGAGAGAAAGGCCTTGGTACTTTTTTCTCTAGAGCTCTTTTACATGGGCTAGATTTCTGACTATCTGGGAGAGTGTCAGAATGCATTTGAAATTATACAGTGGCTGATTTGCCTCTTTAAGGTCCCTTCTCTCCCTACCAAGTTCAAGGGAAATGTTCCTCTCTTGCTCATCATCCAGTTAAATTTCTGAGATGATTCTTTAAATATAACTTAAATATTTGAAGTTGTAGTCCTAGTTCAGTTTATCTTTTTCTGCTCTCACCGAGAACAGTTTTCTGTAAGAAATAAAAATGGCATTCGATTCTGTAAAGTATTAAGTGTCCTACTCCCCCTTCTCCTTTGTCTCCTTTAGCCAACTAATCACAGTTCCTTTAATTTTTCTGCAGTGGTTAATCAGCAGGCAAGCCTTGCTTGGATAGCAGTGGGCAGTGAACAGAATGAGGTAAATGCCCCAGTTGGGCAAGTTTAGGCAGAGAAAGCTGGCCAAAGTCTGTTCTCAGCAAGAAGCGAGCCCAACAGGTAGACTGGCCAATTCAAAAGGCCTGACACAGCCTGTTCCAATGTCTTCCCAGGAAAGAATGGCTGCAAGTGGCAATGACATAAGTCCCAAAATGTTCAGTGCCAGCTCAAAGCCTCAAATTGGCAGCAGCTGGTGTACCAACTACTGGGAAGGTGGACTTGCTGTCAGAAGTGAATATTTCATTTATACATTTGAGGAGAAGATGAGCTTTGCCACTAAATTCCTCCCAAACTACCAGCCAGCTGTAATTTCCCATAGCTTTTAATCACTTCAGGAATTACACTGAGAGCAGCATCGGTGGGGGAAAAAAAGGCATTCTTCTCTCCGCATAGCACATGATTGAGAGTCATCTTGGGTTAGTAACTTTTTGCCACGCTGAAAGTTTCCCTGGGCCTCTGCTAAAAACTAGCAAAATAATTTTACTCCCATCTTTGAGGAGGTATTGGGATCTGAAAGACGGTTTCTCTGATAATGGTTTCTCTTGCTGCAGGAGACGAGAACTTCCCTCCCCAATAAGAAGACATGATCTAATATACAATGTTTTTAAATAAAAAATAAGTATATCAGTATCCATGTAATGTTAAGTTACCTTGTGTGAGAAGCCAAGTTCTTGGACTCCGTCCTCTTGTAGCTCCCTGGCCACTCTTTTACTTTGCTACTAGAAGTTCAGCTTCTAGTTACATGAGTTAATCCATAAGAAAACGTTTGCTGAGAGCCTACTGTGTGCGATGCATTGAGTTAAAAGGTTAACTTCCAGAAAGAATAGAAATAGTGCAATTTAATAATCCACAAGGAGGGAATAGTGGAAGTAGACATGATCAAAGAAAATATTTCTGGAATACTATTGGGAGGGGAATAATTTCTGTAGCTCTAACTTTCACAAAATAAATTTTTGGTTAATGAAAAACATTGTCCTCTACTTTCTAGTTCCCTGCTACCTGTTAATTACCCACAGGAAAAGGGATAGAGCATTCATTAGAGAAAGTTAAAGTACTCTCATCTAATTTCAAAGTATAGGGAGGTCATATTGTTGTGGTTTCAGACTGGAATTTCTAAAGTGGAGGGTTTTGGTGAGGTACTGTGTAGGATATTAGTTTCAAACTAGATGGCCTAAGCTGGTGAACCTTACTGGGTCTCAGAACATTATCTAGGTTTTGAATAACAATAGGCACTGGCTGTTCCTTTCTTCCTCAGGAGCATCAGTAAGCCCTCATTTCCACAGCACTTACGTTTACATGCACACATCTGCTATCTCATAAATCCTCTCACTAGTCCAGGGAGGGAGGGAAACAGGGCTTATTTCCCTCTTTGGAGAGCTGGTCAATCAAAGGTGAAAAGAAGGGAAATACCTCTCAAGGTTATACAGCAACTCGGGATGTTGACTGGGAATTGAGTCCATGTTTTCTAACTTTTTCCTTGACGCTTTTGCTAATCCTAGCATCCTCCTTGATCTTGTTCCCATTGAGCCTTAGTTTCAGCAGCCTCTCTATCCCTCCCTTCCCTCATTCTGTACCCAGGCACCCAAAACTTCAGCATCCATTCAGCACCAGCCAGAATCACTTTCTGATCATCTGTAGAAGTGGAACTTGGGGGAATTTAGCAATTGATCAGTCTTCAAAATCTCCTCTTGCCTTTTAAGATTCACGTGTAACAGTCATTAATAGTTTTTCAATGGAGACACCATTGTCATGTTGGGTGAGATAAATTTTTATTTTATGGGTTGGTCCTTTGCATCTCAGGAAGTTTTGTATCCATGACCCCCTCTCACTAAATTCCAGTAGAGATCACCAGACTTTGTGACATGAAAAATGCCCTCTTCTTATTTCTAAATACTCTCCTCTGTGCTCTATTGAGAAACACAAGTAGATCCTACACCAGTGGACTTCTTGGGGTAGGGAACAGGCAGGAACTCTCTGAGGTGCTGGAGCTTGTTGTGCCTTTCTTGAACCTGGGCTCTCAAACAAAATGGGGTCTTAGGGCTTCTCTCTTGTGAGACTAATTCTGATAATATGATACTGTACACTCTTAACCTGGACACTAACTCCCAATCTGTTCATGATACTTAATGGAAACTGGACATCTATTCTTTGGTAGTTCATCACTGAAAGCAGTCTATAAGCAGTCCATGGAAAGCAGTGTGGTATGGTCTAAAGAACAGGGATTTAGTGGCCAGGCAGACCTGTGTTCAACTTCCAGCTCTGATACTTATGAGCTGTGTAACCTGGGAGAGTTACTTGACCTCTTTGATCCTCAAGTTTTTTTACCTACAAAAAATGGAGGTAATACCTTTCTGGGTTGTTGTGAAGATTAAATGAGTTAATGAATGTGAAGCACAAAGCAGATAGTAGGCCCTCAATGAGTGTAGTTCCCTTTTCCCTGTTAATTCTGAGGAGTGGGTTTGCATGGGTAGGTAAAAGGATTTAGTAGTCACAGAAGCTAAGGTGGAAACTCTAAGAAGTGATTCCAGTTGTGAGGGAAATCAAAGGTCCTGAATTTTAGGCCAGCTTCCCCAAAATCTTCTAGAATACAACAGAGGCTCATTTGCTACCTACAGACACCTCCAAAATTAGCTTTGGCCCTGACTGGTGGTTTGATAATTACCTAAATTCAGTTGGCATATTATTGATACCCTTTAGGAGGGAGAGAGGCATCTCTTTGAGATGGAAGCCTCAGGCCACTTCATAATCAAACAGCATTAACCATTTGGAAAAGTAAATTATATTGAGCTTCCACTTCATTTGCTAGATCTTAGAGGTTTGATCTGTTTGGTTTTTTTTTCCCCCATACCACATAAGGGCTAGTGGTTCAAGCTCAGGTAGCCAAAATCACTGTCAGGCTCTTAAAAATAGCTAACAGAGCACTTACTACATTCTGGATACTGTTGAAAGCACTTTACACATATAAACTCATTAATCTCACAATACCACTTTGAAGTAAGTATTACTATTATTAGCATTCCATACATAGAAGAAGCAGGCATACATAGGTTAAGCAGTTTGTCCCAGGTCATATGGCTAGTAAGTTGTACACCAAGAATTTGGGCCCCGCAGCCTGACTCCAGAGTCCATGTCCTTCCTCATTCCATTCTACTATCTATTCATATTATTAATAGGGAGTTAGAGCCGGAAGGACTCTTCCTTAGTATCATCTATATTAAATCCCTTCTAGCCCATTTTACAGCTGATAAACCTGAGGCTCAGGTTTGGTGAATTTCCAGTATTGCACAGATATTAAATCGTAGTGAGCTCAGGCACTCTAGCTCTCAGTTCAGCTGTCTTTCACTACATTAAGCTACCTTTATTCATTGATATCGCTGAAACTGCAGCCCCTAAAACAGCATCTGGTACATAATAGCTGCTTGATAAATAGTTTAGATAGAAAGATGGATGGATGGATGGATGGTTGGATGGATGGATGGATGCAATGCCAGATGCCAAAGTAGTCCTAGCCCAAGGCCCTGGGCTGCAGAACTGAGTTTGAAATTGGTGCCTCCAACCATCTGTCCAAATGCAGTACTCAAAGCCTTCTTCATAGAAATTCTCCTAAGGTCTATCTTAGGTCCTGAACCTGAGTAACTCAGAGAGGCATTGGAAAACCTAGAGAACTGGGGAGCAAAGTCCATTTTGAGAGACAGGGGTCTGGCTGAGAAAGTGGGATGTGAATCTACAAGTCAGGCATTGGTATTTCTTGTACCCGTAAGCAAGAGGTCAGGTCAAAATAGACTAGTCTAGATTGTCTGCTTACAAATGCTCTCCGGGAGTTGTTTCCTACAAGTGCATTTTAATGGGCCTTTAGGAGATGATGCCTTTCTCACCCAATCCATTAATGACTCAAAGACTAAGAATGTAGAGGTATTTTAATCATGAAATCACAGAATATTTAAATGGAAAGGAATTCAGAGATAATCACATCTGATCCCTTCTTTTATAGATAGGGGTAAGTGATACTCAGAGAAGTCAAGTAACTTGCCCAAGAACACACATATAGTCCAAAGCAGGAACTCAACTAGAACCTAGGTCTTCTGATTCCCCATATATCACGTTCTTTCCACTAAAACATGGTATCCTTGAGTGTAGGACAGAATCAGTGACCCATGCGGCAGGTGACCATGCAGGTAAAACATTAGGCCTTAGAATTTTATGGTGATTTATACGGATTCTTGGGAGCCAAGATGACAAACTTATCTCCATTTGCTTATAGAGGGTATTTTGGCCAGCTCTGGCCTACACAGCTTCCCAACTTAGCGATTAATGGGACAAAAAACACTGTACACTTTGTTGGCTTGCTGGCATCCCTTTTCTGAGAGAATGTTGTTAAATGTGTTTGCATACAATTTGCACATTCATTTAATTTATTTGTAATATCTCTTCAACTATTGTCAATATATATAGAAATCTCCTCTACCTCACACACCAGTACACACTGAATCTCGAGGGTTCTTAGTGTTTGCACATAAAAGGTGTGTACCATTAAGCAGTCTAACATGCTGCAAGAGACGAAGTATCTAACAAAGAGAAACTTTACTCTGGGGAAGGGTTTGTGTTTCCAAGAATCCCTGTTAAAATACATACACATCTTGAGAATAATAATACCTCATCAGCTTTCTCATCTTGGAAGCAGTTGATTTATCCATCAGCCCAGCAAACCTTGAGGCAGTGAGACACAGAACTTCTTAGTGTTGGGGTAAGCCAGACCTGGGTTTGAATCTCAGCTCTGCCTGTGAATTGAGACATTTCACCCCACCTCTTTGAGCCTTGATTTCCTCTGCTACTCCATGACACTGATGTAACAGCAGATGTGATACCTCATGTGGCTTTTGTGAAGATTAAAGGAGGCAATTTAATGTATCTTAACATAAGTTGCATTGGATAACATGAAGTTCACAGTATGGGCAGTGGATTTGATTGAATTGTTTAATCAGAGAAAAGCAAATTTCTTGGGGCTGGCTGGAACCAAACTGCTTCGGTTCAAATCTCAGTCTTAATATGTATTTGTTGTGAAAACTTAGACAAATTATTTCACTGTTTTGTGCCTCAGCTTCCTTTTTTATAAACCAAGGGTAGAGATGGACCCTACCTTATAGGTTGGTTTTGATGATTAAATGAGTAAATATATATAAAGTGCTTAGAACTGTTCCTAACACATGGTAAGTGCTATGTGAGTATGAGCTATTATGTTTCACTGATTGTACTGGTTCTTTAGAACTCTACCCTCTCTACTTCCTTTCTTTCTAACTTCTCCTCCTCCCACTCCTAGCCCTGCCACTCTTGACAGGATACTCTGGAGATCATCTCACCCATACCCTTACCTTTAGATAGCCTTCCATAACATCGGCAGACAGCAGACTCTGGCACAGAGCTCTCTTACTCTTAAAGATCTCCAAGGAAGATGCTGCAGCCATCCCAGGAGCCCTAACCTGACCCCACCAGTCCTAAAATCAGAACTTCTCTGCAGGCTCTAGTGTTTCATGTCCTGAAATGGGGCAAGTGGGGGCATCCCAATTAGCAAGAGAGTGTAGTGTGAAGAGCATTTGGGAGATTCTTTCGTGTCATATGGACCTCAGTTTAAATGTCACTCTGCTATTTACTGGACACATGACTTTGGCCAAGTCAAGTTCCCTCTATGGGGTAAGTCATTTCCCTTTCTGGGGCCTTAGTTTTATCTGCTGAAACATTGGGAAAATAAGAGTTAAGTGCATACCTTATGGATTTGTGGTGGGAATTAATGAAATAATGCATGTACAGTACCCAGCCCAGTGTCTAGAACATAACTCAGTAGATGATACTGCCTGTTCTTATCATTAACAAAAACAACAAAGGGTGCTTTTTATGCCTCCTATGCTAGGCTTTACCACTCCTGTCCCTGGTACTTTATAGCTTGTTATGAGTTGAGCTACATCCCCTTCAAATTCATATGTTGGAGTTCTCACCACCGGGACCTCAGAATGTGACCTTTTTTGGAAATAAGGTCATTGCATATGTAATTAGTTAAGATGAAGTCATACTGTAGTAGGGTGGACCCCTAATCCAATATGACTGGTATCCTTATAAGAAGGGGGAATTTGGACACAGACGTGCACACAGGGACAATGCCACATAAAGATGAAGGCATGATCTACAAACCAAGAAACATCAAAGATTGCCAGAAGTAGTTACCAGAGTTAGGAGAGAGACGTGGACCAGATTCTCCCTCATAGCCCTCAGAAGGAGCCAACCATGCTGTCACCTTGATTTCAGACTTGTCCTCTCCAGAACTGTGAGAAAATAAATTTCTGTTGTTTAAGCCACTTTTTGGTACTTTGTTATGGCAGCTCTAGCAAACTAATACATAGTCTAACAAACTCCACCTGAGTCCAGGTATCCTCACTGTGTCCCGGGAATTAAGCTGCTTCCTCTGATTCTGCCATCAATCCCAGAAATAAAGCAGCTGCTGCTGGCAGTCCCTTTGTAGACACACTAGGATCTGGCTTGGCACTGACCTGTCTTTGTCCAATTGCCTGTGTAGTGCTAACTATAGCAGAAACCTGCTTGTGTCAGAAAAAGAAAGAACCAAATGACTTGAAGCCACCAGGGTATAGCTTCATTTCAGCTATGAGTGATTATTTTAATCATCATTTTCTGCCTAGAGATGATCTCCTAGCTAGTCAATTTCCATAACCTTTTTAGCTGTAGACTCTATTCTTCCACCCTCCCTCTTCTTCCCTCCAAATACAGAGTGCTATAATATCAGGATCCAATTTTTCTGACTCCCTGAGCTGGGTGCTGGGGAGTGACCTGAGTGCTAGAGAAGGTCAAGCTAACTGCTGGGCCTACAGCAAAGGCTTATGGGATGGGCATATGTTGGTGGTCCTGTCTTAGTTGCCACTGTTTCCTCCAAAGGCTTAATCAAAATAATAATCACACACCACAGCAGGAAGGAGGCTTTCAATCCATCAGATCCACTTGGCAAGACATTTGCCATCTGGCTGAATTACATCTTCTCACCTGCTGTGTGCAAACAGAACTCACTGTGCTAGTTAGAGAGGAAGGAAAGAGGAGTAAGAAAGGGATTGCGGGAAATGAAGGAGGAAGAAGGAAGGGTTGGGGAAGAATAAGAAAAAGAGAAAGATAAAGAGCAAGAGATGGGTACACCAGGCTAGAATGGCTCCAGTATCCACCCAGCCTTGGGGGTGGGATTAGATTGGGGAGCCTTGTTAAAGGAAAAGGGGAAATTAATACTACTGTACTGTATCATCATTTGCTGAGAAGAATTGATACATTTATTAAATGCCTATTCCATACCAGACCCTTTATATACACTACTTTCATTTCATTGATGAGGAAATTGAGGCTTCAAAAGCCTAATTCTGAAGCCTGTGCTCATTGCACTCCATCACACAGCCTCCCACTTGGTGCAGGCACATGTTTCCACATGACTTGTGGGGGTCCTTAACTAGCTTAGAGTTAGAAATAATAAAAGGAAGAATTATAAGCTCCCAAGGACAGGTATCAGGTTTCAAGGTTTTTCTTTGGTGTTAATGAAAAATTAAAATAAAGAAGAATAATCTCAATGCTATACAACACCATATGGACCAGCCCCTGCTTGATGCTCTCCACAGAGTAGTCATTTTCCAAATGACATTAGCAATTTGGGAGATAAAGTGATGCTCACAATAGGCCAGGGAACCAAAGGAGAGTTGAAACATGAAAGAGTCTCCTCAGTAAAATGAGCTTAACCCATGGCATACTTTAGGAAGATAGTAGATAAGTCTATTTGTAGTGAAAACATATTGGTCATCAATACCACAGAAACCATTATAGGAGTTGACTGCTAGTATATTGTATATTCACTAATCTGGACTCAGGAGGTTTAACCAGATGACCCTTCAAGGTCCTTGCTAGCTTCTTGTTTTCTGGACTGTAGGATACTGGAGTCGCTATTGGTATTTTAATATTTTGTCTTCTCACAGTTTCACCTTGGGTGAAATGGCAAAGGTGCCTGTAGGAACAAGCCTATTTTTAAACTTTTGTATTTTGATATTTTTGTTATTATTACATGTAGGCCTAATACCTTTCCCTGGGTCATTTTGGCAGAAGAACTAATGAGAAAAGGCTTTTAAATTAACATTGGAGTGGCTCTCTAGGTTATTGCAGTGTGCTTGGAAATAGCTTTCAGATCAGAGGCAAAAAAGCAAGAGATCAAATGAAGAAGTTGTCCTCATGAGAGAAGGCTAGGGAGTGGCTCATTTAGCCAACTAATATCCAAAGTTCCTGGCATGTAATTTTGTATCATATTTTCCTTCAGTAAAAAGGTGAATCCACTGCAGATTTGGATTAGGCACACCTATCACTTTGTCCCTTGGGGCCTCAAGGGCTGAGGGAAATGCACACAAATAACTTAAAACCAGAGAACAAATGAATTCTATCAAGAAAAAATATAGAACCAGTCCTCCAAACCCACCCAGTTTCAAACATCAGCCTTGAGAACATCTCACATAAAACATTTGGTAGAGCCTACCAGAACCTGGGTTGCCTTTATTTTTTCTGTCCCTAGACTGTAGCTATAGAGGAAGACTTACCACCAACTGTTATGCCCTGTGGATTCCTTGCTTTAATTTGGACTGAGGAGCCTTGGCTGCATTTCCCAGGTTCCAGGGGACTCAAATCTACCTTCACTGCTTCTCAGAACTCTGAGGCTCCACCCTTGACTCAGATTTAAACAGCACGGTATGGCCTTGAGGCCTAACCAGGGCTCCCGCTCCAAGTTGGAAATGGTTTCTACAGAATAGAATTGAATGACTCTTTGAACTGGAAGGTCATCTAGTAAATTCCCTTCACTTACTAACTGACTGTTGTAACCTTGGACATGCTAATTCATCTGTCCATACCTCAGTTTCCTCATCAGTAAAATGGAGATGAAATGAATAGAAGCTACTTCCTAGGGTTGTGAGAATTAAATGAGTGAATATATGTAAAGAATTTAACTACCAAATGTAAAATAGATAGCTAGTGGGAAGCAGCTACATAGCACAGGGAGATCAGCTCGGTGCTTTGTGACCACCTAGAGGGGTGGGATAGGGAGGGTGGGAGGGAGACGCAAGAGGGAAGGGATATGGGGATATAAGTATACGTATAGTTGATTCACTTTGTTATACATCAGAAGCTAACACAACAATGTAAAGCAATTATATTCCAATAAAGATGTCAAAAAAAAAGAATTTAGAACAGTGCCTGGCACACAGTGAGCATATGTAAGTGTCAGCTACTGTCATGGTGATGATGATGATTATCCTGCCACCTCCATGTTACAACTGAGGAAACTGAAGCACAGAGAGGTGAAATCATTTGCTTAAGGTCCCACAGTTCTACTAAACCCAAAAATTGAGCCCAGGTCTCTTGACCCAGTGCCCTTTCTTCTAAGCCAAGATGAAACCACCCATGCAAAAAATGGTTTCATAGACGTCTCAGAACCAGTTTTGGCCAATTCCAGATTATTGGTCAGAGGTGAATTATGTCATGCTTGGATTATCTAAATTCTTAGCAAGTATGTCAGAGTCTAGCACATAGAGGTATTCTATTATTAATATTCATTGAATAATGAGCTGTTCTAAATTTCTTCCCTACTTCCTGACTGTACAGTAGCTGGGAGGCCAATTTAATGCAATACTTTAATTGAGACAATTTCTACCTCCATTCTGGGAAAGAAAAATAGAAATGCAGCAGTAGGTATTTGGGGTAGTTCTAGTGGAAGTATTTACTGACAGTAAAAGTTTGTTAGGCCCTGGAACCAGTAGTGTGTTGGTAGATGTTTACCAACCAGCCCTCCATTGGGATGGGGGGTAGGAGAGGTAAGACCTAATTTGTAGCATTCACCAATTTCAGACTACCAACTCCATGTCACTAAATGCAGAGTTGGGAAGAGATGTGCAGTAGCATACTATTATGTAGTATTTCCACCATGCAGATACAGATATTAATTATTTATTACATATATAATATATATGTGTATAATGTAAAAATTATATTACAGATAAATAGTGAAATGTAGTAAAACTTTTTAGAAGTGATGAGTTTTGATTATTTATTACCCTGGTTTTTTTTTAAACATCTTTATTGGAGTATAATTGCTTTACAATGGTGTGTTAGTTTCTGCTTTATAACAAAGTGAATCAGCTATACATATACATATATCCCCATATCTCCTCCCTCTTGCATCTCCCTCCCATCCTCCCTATCCCACCCCTCTATGTAGTCACAAAGCACCGAGCTGATCTCCCTGTGCTATGTGGCTGCTTCCCACTAGCTATCTATTTTACATTTGGTAGTATATATAAGTCCATGCTACTCTCTCACTTCGTCCCAGCTTACCCTTCCCCTCCCCATGTGCTCAAGTCCATTCTCTACATCTGCGTCTTTATTCCTGTCCTGCCCCTAGGTTCTTCATAACCATTTTAAAAAAATTCCATATATATGTGTTAGCATACAGTATTTGTTTTTCTCTTTCTGACCTACTTCACTCTATAGGACAGACTCTAGGTCCATCCACCTCACTACAAATAACTCAATTTCGTTTCTTTTTATGGCTGAGTAATATTCCATTGTATATATGTGCCACATCTTCTTTATCCATTCATCTGTTGATGGACACTTAGGTTGCTTCCATGTCCTGGCTACTATAAATAGAGCTGCAATGAACATTGTTATTACCCTGTTTTTAATATCATTTATTTAATTGTAAGTTTATACAATTTAATTAAATTTTACTTTCCATTTTTAATCATGATAAAAAACACATTAGGATTAAGTATATTCACACTGTTGTGAAACAGATCTCCAGGACTTTTTCATCTTGCAAAACTGAAACTTTATGCCCATTAAATAACTCTCTATTTCCTCCTACCCCAGTCCCTAGCAACCACCATTCAACTTTTTGTTTCTATGAATTTGATTACTTTAGATAACTCATGTAGGTAAAATCATACATACAGTATTTATCTTTTTGTGACTGGCTTATTTTACTTGGCATAATGTCCTCAAGGACATGTTATAGCATGTGTTAGAATTTCTTTCCTTTTTTTTAAGGCTTAATAATATTCCATTGTATGTATATACCAAATTTGTTTATCCATTCATTCGTCAGTAAACACTTGGGTTGCTTCCACCTCTTTGCTATTGTGAATAATGCTGCTATGAACATGGCTGTTAATTTAATTTTTAATGATGGCTATGTTTAACAACTTGCAAAGTTCCTGAAAATTTGACAATCAGCTCTTGAGAGCTGGTACCAGCTGACTACAAGATACCACTGCTTGGAACCAATTATTGGGGATACACACAAACCTTCCCTTGAGGATTTTAAAACTGGGACACTTTGTCTGGGATGTATTAAAGCATGCCTCCCACCTGGAGATAGAGAGATAGACAAAATTATCAGGAATTTTGGACTTGTGGAATTGCAGAACTGGGAAGGCCCCTGAGATAATTTAACCTTGTTACTCAATGTTACTCAATGTGTGGACCTGGGAATTTGTTAGAAATATAGAGCCCCAGACTCCACTTCAGACCTACTAAATCAGAATTTCCACTTTAACAGGGAAGTCCTGTGTACCTTCAAGCTTGAAAAACACTAGTTTGGTGCACCACTATTCCTAATACATACACACCTCTCTACCTCTCATACCTCTCCTACCCCATTATGCAGGGAGAAAATTGAGGTCTAGAGAGAGAAAGAGACTTTTCCAAAATTACAGTGTGTATCGGTGGCAGAGCTGAAAGCAAAACTGCTGAGCCTGTAAAGGGGCCTTCTGTATCCTTCATTCATCTCTGGCTACACAAAATATATATAAAAAATATAGTCTGAAGTATCTATGGGTAAAATGATATGATGGTATATTTGGGTTTTGCTTTACAATATTCTGGAAAGAAAGTTTGTGTGTGGGAAGGAACTTGGATGAAATAAGAGTGACCATGCTTTGCTAACTATTGAAGCTGGGTGATGGATACATAGGGATTCATTATATGACTCTATTTGTGTGTATGTTTGAACATTTCCATAATCAAAAAAAAAGTGTACTTGGAGAGAAGGTTCTGATAATATGGTAGTAGCTGAAGTGAAGTTTTTGGATTATTTGTGGATTTCACTTACCCACGAAGTGGACTCTGTATGCAGAAAGTCCCAGCAGCTGCATGGGGCCCATGTAGGAGGGAAGATGGGTTTCAACCCCAGCAAAAGACATTCCTTCTCTCCAGGAGCCTGAGTATCTGACACTTGGAGCTGGGCTGGATTTGCATAATTAGCACTCCTTTGCCTCTACCAGATGAGATAGGAGAGGGCTTGAAGAGGAGCCCCAAACAGTGAAAAGCAGAGCCTCTCATCTCATTAGGTCCTGACACACTGAGAGATTGCCCTGTCAGGCTCTCCTAACCCAAGCTGTCCGGAAAACATCTATTCCTGGGAGTAAAGAGAGACTGAGACAGGAATGAATAGGGAAATATAACTTCCAATTAGACATTCAGCAAAAGTAAATTTGGGGAAAAGGTGGAAGCTGTTAGTTCTAAAGATGACACTGTGCTTGCTGGATTTTGCAGAGGGCTGATGCTTGAAGCCCAAGTCTAGGGCTGGAAGCAGCGATGAGGGCCACATATCTCAGTGGGCAGGCAAGAATTGGAGTATAGTTCAGAGACAGCAGCAGGTAGACAGGAATCACCAGCATCCTGTCTCCCTTCTGACTTCCTGACTCTCAGGAACAGGAAAATCACTGAAACTGCTCCTTTAGGAGTTCTAGAATTGTCTCTCAGAGCTGTTTCCATTTCTGTTTTAGGGCTGTAATAGGATGGGAGAGGACTATGAAGTTGGAGAATGAGAGGGGCAGTATAACAGGGTCTCTCTCTCTCTCTCTAACTGAGAGACTTTTGCCCCACCCAATCTCCTAAAGGTTCTCCCAACTTAGGATCCATAGCTGTATCCTTGAGGCCAAGAGACCCACATTTAACAATATGCTTGCTTGTAGTATGTTCATTTGGTGGGGTTCACAGAAGAGTACACTCCAAGTCTCCCAGTCCTTTACTCCCCAGTCAGGGAAGGCCTTTTATAAAACTGTGACCCCTGAACTTCCCCAAAGTTTTTCCAGCTCTCCTAGTCCTAGAAGTTATGACTTTTTATTTCACTGTATGTAAAAGGCATTGTAAACACCACTGTGATGATTGGATCTGGAAAACTAATATGGGTGGGAGGTGGGGGCAGGTAGGCCTCTGTGGGATGAGTCATTTGGGTTGGAGGTATGGACCTTATTTGCTTGGTGAGCATTATTTAGTGGGGTAGAGAGGAAGGCCTGGCAAAGAGGGAGAGTTCTCTGAGGCAAACTAAAAATGATATTTCTTACACTCACAGTCTGTTCCTAGTACTAGTGCAGAAGTCCTGGAGACCAATTATTCAGGAGACAACAACTCCAGGGGCCCCCAAGCCATGAAGCAGTCTAGGGCTGGGGGCTGGGAAATCCACTGTTGATACTGTTTTCTCTGCTTCTGTATGTGTTCAAATGTTCGAAAGTAGAGCTTCCTCAGTCCAAAATGTAAGTGGATTGGTCTATCATTAAGCCAAACCCAAGTAGTCCTGGGTTACCAAAGATAGAATGTCTAAGCTATACAAAAAACATACCAAAATGACATTGCTGAGCATGAAGCATGGAAGGGATTTAAATGCCTCCATCCCCATACATGCATACTTTCACCTCATGGTATCCTCCAAGGTGTGCCCTCAGAACTCTGGGGCTCCTCAAAATGACTGCACCAATCTATACTTCCTCTTTTTAAACATTTTTGTATATTATTGGAACTTTGAAACATATATAAAAGTAGAGAAAACCCCCATATACCCATTATCTGGCTTCAACAATTAGTAATTTATCTATTCTTCCATCTACTCCTTCACCAAACTTTTCTGGATTATTTTGAAGTAAATCCCTGATATCATATTATTTTGTCCAAAAATAGTATGTATCTCTAAATTACAAGGATTCTAAACATTATAACTACAATACCATTATCAAACCTAAAAATATGCTAAGAATAATTCCTTAATATCATCTAGTATTCAATCAGTGTCCAGATTTCGCTGATGTCTCACAAATGTTATTTTTAAACAGTTGTATTTCCATACAGATCCTGATAAGATCCATACATTAAAAATGATTGATATGTCTCTTTAAGTCTCTGTTAAGTTTAGGTTCTCTCTCTCTCTCCCCTCCCCCCATTCTTCTCTCTCTCTCTCTCAACATATTTACTGAACAAAACTGAACTGGTTGTTTTGTCCTATAGTGTTTTCCACTGCCTGGTCTGCGTTTTACTTACCACATCTTTGTAGTAGACTTCAGTGTTTCCCACTGCTCTATTTCCTGCAAATTAGAGAGATCTAGAGGCTTGATCAGATTCAGATTCATTTTTTTGGCAAGATTGTTTCACAAGCAGCTATGTGTCATTCCATTCAGTAGCACATAATGGTCAGTGGCTCTCTATTTTGATGTTATAGTCTTATTTCTTTACAAATGAGGGATGCAGATTCTGACAAGGGTGATGCTGACCAGAGCTGGGAAATGTATCAAGATCAGGTCTTCTGACTCCCTAGCCAGTACTCTTTGCTCTATACCACATCCAACCAGGTCCTTAGAGGAAGTATTTAATGAACAGGTCAGGAAGACCACTGGGAAGAACTGTCTACTTTTTCTGTTTCAAGCAGAACTTCACCTTAGTGACCTAGGACTCTCTGGCTCCAGCTCCAGCCCAGTATTCCCATAACAGAGAAGGCAGGGTTGAGTTTCCTCACTTGTTTTGGCAAATTTCATATAGAATAGGGCAAGGTGGCCCCTTCAAGATGGGAGAGGAAAGGGATTATTTGGCTCAGAACAGGAGGGTGGGGTATATGTATGAACTGGTGGAACTGGAAGGGTGAGCAGAGTGCCCTATCTCCTAGGCGGAACATCCTGGGCTCACTGCCAGTGGAGTCCAGAAGAAGGAGAGGGGAGAGGCAGGAGAAAGTATGGAGTGAGAATTCTGGGAAATCACTTTGAAGGAAGAGGTTGGCCTCTGGTGCTGCTGCTCTTTGTAGAAGGGAAGGAGAGCATTCTCAGCCTTGCTAAAAAACACACCCTTTCTGCCTGGAGATTACCTAGTGACTCATTGGTAAGTTCAGACTCTTAATGCAAAGATTGGTTTATCTATTTATTTCTGTCAATTTTAGATTGCCATCGTGTTTCAAGGACCAAAGTGGGCTACTAATTGAGCATAGGTGATCCAGAAAGTCTTTGACAGACCTTAGGAGGTCATCTTCATCCCTCACCCTTCCTAGGAGACTCCCCCAATTTCCTCCCCTCCAGTTCTGTTTCCCTTTTTAACCAACCTTCACTACTGGGCAATCTTTCTTATAGTTAACTCAAACCCTTCCTAATAAAGTATAAACCCATTTTCTCTTTTCCTTTCCTTTGTGGAGAGGAAGAACACCTCCAAGCTATAATAAATAACCCAAAGACTTAGTATTCTAGTTCAGACCTCACTTATGTCCCAGGCGAATGATTGTACATACCTATCTCTCTGCCTCATCTCTCATCCCTCACATCATCATCACCTAGTCCTTGGCCAGATTAACCTTCACAAGGCACAGCACTGTTCATGTTAGAGAAGCTGTAGAACATTATGGTCAGAGTGTGGACTCTGGAAACCAGACTGCCTGCTTAAGCAACTATCCTGGTTTGGCTACTTCCTGCCTGTGTGACCTTAACTTCTCTCACACTCAGTTTCTTCAAACGTAAAAGGATATATTATATTGTTGTGAGGGTTAAATGAATTGGTACATGTCAGGCACTTAAAACAATATCTGGCACATAGTTTAGGCTTTGTTTTATGACAATTTTTCTGCCTGAACTAACCATTCCCTATAGTCTTCCATTTCTGTTTCTCGAAATTCTACCATGCTTCTAAGCCCAGCTCAAATGCTACTTCTTCCCTGAACACTTTCTTGAGCTCCTCAATCAACTGCTTCCTTCTATATGTTCTAGAGAATTTTTGTTTGTATAGCTCTTATGACATCTCCACATGTTGTCATTGCTTACAAGTGATATCTTAATGGTATGTCCTTAAGAGAAATTGCTTCACACACAACTGCCACTTAGTACAGTGCTCAATCAGTGGGGATGGTATTATTCCTATACGCTTGGTGTTTAACCCAGTGGTTCAGTCCTGGCTGCACATTGGAATCAACTAAGAATCTTTATAAATTCCTGATGTCTGGTTCCCACAACTAGAGATTTGATGTCACTGGTCTGGGGTTGGGCCTGGGCATTTGGATTTTTAAAATCTTCTCAGGTGATACTGATGTAGAGCCTGGGCTGAGAATCCCTGGTTTAAATGGTTTAGCAACATGATTGATCTCATGTAAGCCTTACAACAACATTGGTGGGTTATACTGTAGACCGTAGACCATTGTTTTATTTTTTTTTAACATCTTTATTGGGGTATAATTGCGTTACAGTGTAGTGTTAATTTCTCCTATATAACAAAGTGAATGAGCTACATGTGTACATATAACCCCATATCCCCTCCCTCTTTCATCTCCCTCCCACCCTGCCTATCCCACCTCTCTAGGTGGTCAAAAAGCACTGAGCTGATCTCCCTGTGCTATGCAGTTGCTTCCCACTAGCTATCTATTTTACATTTGGTAGTATATATATGTCAATGCTACTCTATCACTTCGTCACAGCTTACCATTCCCCCACCCTGTGTGAGGACACAAGTCCATTATCTACGTCTGCGTCTTTATTCCTGTCCTGCCCCTAAATTCATCAGAACCTTTTTTTTTTAGATTCCATGTATATGTGTTAGCATACGATATTTGCTTTTCTCTTTCTGACTTACTTCGCTCTGTATGACAGACTCTAGGTCCATCCAACTCACTACAAATAACTCCATTTCATTTCCTTTTACGACTGAGTAATATTCCATTGTATATATGTGCCACATCTTCTTTATCCATTCATCTGTAGATGGACACTTAGGCTGCTTCCATGTCCTGGCTATTGTAAATAGTGCTGCAATGAACACTGTGGTACATGACCCTTTTTGAATTATGGTTTACTCAGGGTAAATGCCCAGTAGTGGGATTGCTGGGTAATATGGAAGTTCTATTTTTTAGGTTTTTAAGGAACCTCCATACTGTTCTCCATAATGGCTGTATCAACTTACATTCCCACCAACACTGCAAGAGGGTTTCCTTTTCTCCTCAACCACTCCAGCATTTATTGCTTGTAGATTTTTGGATGATGGTCATTCAGACTGGTGTGAAGTGATACCTCATTGTAGTTTGATTTACATTTCTCTAATGATTACTGATGTTGAGCATACTTTCATGTGTTTGTTGGCAATCTGTATATCTTCTTTGGAGAAATGTCTATTTAGGTCTTCTGCCCATTTTTGGATTGGATTGTTTGTTTTGTTGATATTGAGTTAGATGAGCTGCTTGTAAATTTTGGAGGTTAATCGTTTGTCAGTTGCTTCATTTGCAAATATTTTCTTCCATTCTGAGGGTTGTCTTTCCGTCTTGTTTATGGTTTCCTTTGCTGTGCAAAAGCTTTTAAGTTTCATTAGGTCCCATTTGTTTATTTTTTATTTTATTTCCATTTCCCTAGGAGGTGGGTCAAAAAGGATCTTGCTGTGATTTATGTCATAGAGTGTTCTGCCTATGTTTTCCTCTAAGAGTTTTATAGTGTCTGCTCTTCCATTTAGGTCTTTAATCCATTTTGAGTTTATTCTTGTGTATGGTGTCAAGGAGTGGTCTAATTTCATTCTTTTACATGTAGCTGTCCAGTTTTCCCAACACCACTTTTGAAGAGTCTGTCTTTTCTCCATTGTATATTCTTGCCTCCTTTGTAAAAAATAAGGTGACCATATGTGCATGGGTTTATCTCTGGGCTTTCTATCCTGTTCCATTGATCTATATTTCTGTTTTTGTGCCAGTACCATACGGTCTTGATTACTGTAGCTTTGTAGTATAATCTGAAGTCTCGGAGCCTGATTCTGCCAGCTCTGTTTTTCTTTCTCAAGGTTGCTTTGGCTATTCAGGGTCTTTTGTGTTTCCATACAAATTGTGAAATTTTTTGTTCTAGTTCTGTTGAAAAATGCCATTGGTAGTTTGATAGGGATTGCAATGAATCTCTAGATTGCTTTGGGTAGTATAGTCAGTTTCACAATGTTGATTCTTCCAATCCAAGAACATGGTATATCTCTCCATCTGTTGGTATCATCTTTAATTTCTTTCATCAGTGTCTTATAGTTTTCTATCTACAGGTCTTTTGTCTCCCTAGGTAGGTTTATTCCTAGGTATTTTTTTCTTTTTGTTGCAATGGTAAATGGGAGTGTTTCCTTAATTTCTCTTTCAGATTTTTCATCATTAGTGTATAGGAATGCAAGAGAGTTCTGTGCATTAATTTTGTATCCTGCAACTTTACCAGATTCATTGATTAGCTCTAGTAGTTTTCTGGTAGCATCTTTAGTATTCTCTATGTATAGTATCATGTCATCTGCAAACAGTGACAGTTTTACATCTTCTTTTCTGATTTTGATTCCTTTGATTTCTCTTTCTTCTCTGATTGCCATGGCTAAAACTTCCAAAACTATGTTGATTAATAGTGGTGAGAGTGGATAACCTTGTCCTGTTCCTTATCTTAGAGGAAATGCTTTAAATTTTTCGCCACTGAGAATGATGATGGCTGTGGTTTTGTCATATATGGCCTTTATTATGTTGAGGTAAGTTCCCTCTATGCCTACTTTCTGGAGAGTTTTTATCATAAATGGGTGTTGAATTTTGTCAAAAGCTTTTTCTGCATCTATTGAGATGATAAAGTTTTTATCCCTCAATTTGTTAATATGGTGTATCAAACTGATTGACTTGTGTATATTGAAGAATCCTTGCATTCCTGGGATAAACCACACTTGATCATGGTGTATGATCCTTTTAGTGTGCTGTTGGATTCTGTTTGCTAGTATTTTTTTGAGGACTTACATCTACTTTCTTCAGTGGTATTGGCCTGTAGTTTTCTTTTTTGTGACATTTTGTCTGGTTTTGGTATCAGGGTGATGGTGGCCTCATAGAATGTGTTTGGGAGTGTTCCTCCCTCTGCTATATTTTGGAAGAGTTTGAAAAGGATAGGTGTTAGCTCTTCTCTAAATGTTTCATAGAATTCACCTGTGAAGCCATGTGGTCCTGGGCTTTTGTTTGTTGGAATATTTTTAATCACAGTCTCAATTTTAGTACTTGTGATTGGTCTGTTTATACTTTCTATTTCTTCCTGGTTCAGTCTCAGAAGGTTGTGCTCTTCTAAGAATTTGTCCATTTCTTCCAGATTGTCCATTTTTTGGCCTATATTTGCTTGTAGTAATCTCTCATGATTCTTTGTATTTCTGCAGTGTCAGTTGTTACTTCTCCTTTTTCGTTTCTAATTCTGTTGATTTGAGTCTTCTCCCTTGTTCTCTTGATGAATCTGACTAATAGTTTATCAATTTTGTTTATCTTCTCAAAGAACTAGCTTTTAGTTTTATTGATCTTTGTTATTGTTTCCATCATTTCTTTTTCATTTATTCCTGATCTGATCTTTATGATTTCTTACCTTCTGCTAACTTTGAGTTATTTTTGTTCTTCTTTCTCTAATTGCTTTAGGCGTAAGGTTAAGTTGTTTATTTAAGAGGTTTCTTGTTTCTTGAGGTGGGATTGTATTGCTATAAACTTCCCTGTTAGAACTGCTTTTGCTTCATCCCATAGGTTTTGGGTCGTCATGTTTTCACTGTCATTTGTTTCTAGGTATTTTTTGATTTCCTTTTTGATTTCTTCAGTGATCTCTTGGTTATTTAGTAGTGTATTGTTTAGCCTCCAAGTGTTTGTGTTTTTTCAGTTTTTTTCCTGTCACTGATATCTAGTCTCATAGCACTGTGGTCAGAAAAGATACTTGATAAGATTTCCAGTTTCTTAATTTTACCAAGGCTTGATTTGTGACCCAGGATATGATCTATCCTGGAGAATGTTCCATGAGCAATTGAGAAGAAACTGTATTCTGTTGTTTTTGGATGGAATGTCCTATAAATATCAATTAACTCCATCTGGTCTCATATTGCATTTAAAGGTTGTGTTTCCTTATTATTTTCATTTTTGATGACCTGTCCACTGGTGAAAGTGGGGTGTTAAAGTCCCCTACTGTGATTGTGTTACTGTCGATTTCCCCTTTTATGGCTGTTAGCATTTGCCTTAAGTATTGAGGTGCTCCTATGTTAGGTGCATAAGTATTTACAATTGTTATATCTTCTTCTTGGATTGATCCCTTGATCATTATGTAGTGTCCTTCTTTGTCTCTTGTAATAGTCTGTATTTTAAAGTCTTTTTGTCTGATATGAGAATTGCTACTCCAGCTTTCCTTTGATTTGCATTTGCATGGAATATCTTTTCCATCCCCTCCTTTTCAGTCTGTATGTGTCTCTAGGTCTGAAGTGTGTCTCTTGTAGACAGCATATATACAAGTCTTACTTTTGTATCCATTCAGCCAGTCTATGTCTTTTGGTTGGAGCTTTTAATCCATTTACATTTCAGGTTATTATCGATATGTATGTTCCTATTACCATTTTCTTAACTTTTTTGGGTTTATTATTGTAGGTCTTTTCCTTCTCTTATGTGTACTTCCTAGAGAATTTCCTTTAGCATTTGTTGTAAAGCTGGTTTGGTGGCGCTGAAGTCTCCTAACTTTTGTTTGTCTGTAAAGGTTTTAATTTCTCCATCTTATCTGAATGAGATCCTTGCTGGGTGGAGTAATCTTGGTTGTAGGTTTTACCCTTTCATCACTTTAACTATGTCCTGAAACTCTTTTCTGGCTTGCAGAGTTTCTGTTGATATAACAGCTCTTAACCTTATGGGGATCCCCTTGTATATTATTTGTTGCTTTATCCTTGCTGCTTCTAATATTTTTTCTTTGTTTTTATTTTTTGATAATTTTATTAATATGTGTCTTGGCGTGTTTATCCTTGGATTTACCCTGTATAGGACTCTCAGTGCTTCCTGGACTTGATTGACTATTTCCTTTCCCATGTTAGGGAAGTTTTCAACTATAATCTCTTCAAATATTTTCTCAGTCCCTTTCTTTTTCTCTTCTTCTTCTGGGACCCCTATAATTTGAATGTTGGTGCGTTTAATTTTGTCCCAGAGGTCTCTGAGACTGTCCTCAATCCTTTTCATACTTTTTTCTTTATTCTGCTCTGCAGTAGTTATTTCCACTATTCTATCTTCCAGGTCACTTATCCATTCTTCTGCTTCAGTTATTCTGCTATTGATCCCTCCTAGAAAATTTTTAATTTCATTTATTGTGTTGTTCATGATTGTTTCTTTGCTCTTTAGTTCTTCTAGGTCCTTGTTAAACGTTTCTTGTATTTTCTTCATTCTATTTCCAAGATTTTGGATCAGCTTTACTATCATTATTCTGATTTTTTTTTCAGGTAGACTGCTTATTTCCTCTTCATGTGTTTGGTCTGGTGTGTTTTTACCTTGCTCCTTCATCTGCTGCATATTTCTGTTTTCTCTTTTTCTTTTTTTAACTTACTGTGTTTGTGGTCACCTTTTTGCAGGCTGCAGGTTCGTAATTCCTGTTGTTTTTGGTATCTGCCCCCAGTGGATGAGGCTGATTCAGTGGCTTGTGTAGGCTTCCTTGTGGATGGGACTGGCACCTGTGTTCTGGTGGTTGGGGCTGGATCTTGTCTTTCTGGTGGGCAGGGCCGCATCTGTTGGTGTGTTTTGGTGTGTCTGTGAACTTAGTATGATTTTAGGCAGCCTCTTTGCTAATGGGTGTGGTTGTTTTCCTGTCTTGCTAGTTGTTTGCCATGGGGCCTCCAGCACTGGTGCTTGCTGGTCGTGGGTGGAGCTGGGGTTTAGCGTTGAGATGGAGATCTCTGGGAGACCTCTCACCAATTGATATTACGTGGGGCCAGGAGGTCTCTGG
The DNA here is from genome assembly GCF_009873245.2 of Balaenoptera musculus. Taxonomy (NCBI): domain Eukaryota; kingdom Metazoa; phylum Chordata; class Mammalia; order Artiodactyla; family Balaenopteridae; genus Balaenoptera; species Balaenoptera musculus. The sequence goes on along the minus strand of NC_045806.1, from coordinate 49,960,654 downwards.
TGGTCCAATGTCCTGAACTCAGCTCTCCCATATCAGAGGCTCTGGCCTGACACCAGGCCAGAGCACCAAGACCCTTTCAGCCACCTGGCCCAGAAGAAAAGGGAGAAAAAAAGAAAGGAAAAAATAATAATAATAAACTTTTAAACTTATTAAAATAAAAAATTAAAAAATAATAATATAAAAAAGAAGAGAGCAACCAAACCAATATACAAATCCACCGATGATAACAAGCACTGAAAACTATACTAAAATAAACATAAAAATCAGAAACAAGTCAGTCGCAGACAGCAAACCCCTAGTCTACAGTTGCTCCCAAAGTCCACTGCCAAAATTTTGGGATGATTCATTTTCTATTCAGGTATTCCACAGATGCAGGGTACATCAAGTTGATTGTGGGGATTTAATCCGCTGCTCCTGAGTCTGCATGGAGAAATTTCCCTTTCTCTTCTTTGTTTGCACAGCTCGTGGGGTTCAGCTTTGGTTTTGGCCTCACGTCTGTATGTAGGCTGCCCTCAGGCATCTGTTCCTGCACAGACAGGATGGGGTTAAAACAGCGGCTGATTAGTGTCTCTTGCTCCTTCAGGCCAGGGGGAGGGAGGGGTACGGTAGTTATAATTGGAATGCAGGTTGAGTCTGTGGCAGCAGATTCTGGCGTGCATTGCAACAGCCTGAGGAACACTACGTGTTCTCCCAGGGAAGTTGTCCCTGTATCACAGGATCCTGGCAGTGGTGGGATGCACAGGCTCCCGGAGGGGTGTGGATAGTGTCCTATGCTTGCACACCAGATTCTTGGTGGCTGCTGCAGCAGCTTTAGCATTTCATGCCCATCCCTGGGGTCCAAGCTGATAGCTGCGGCTCGTGCCTGTCCCTGAAGCTTGTTTAAGCGGTGCTCTGCCTTCTGTGTGCAGACAGGGAAGGAATCCCCTCTCCTCATGCACCCTGAAACAATGGTCTCTTGCCTCTTAGGCAGGTCCAGACTTTTTCCCAGACTCCCTCCTGGCTAGTTGTGACACACTAGCCACCTTCAGGCTGTGTTCATGCAGCCAACCCCAGTCCTCTCTCTGGATGTGACCTCTGAAGCCTGAGCCTCAGCTCCCAGCCGCCACCCGCCCCAGCAGGTGAGCAGACAAGCCTCTCAGGCTGGTGAGTGCTGGTCGACACCGATCCTCTGTGCGGGAATCTCTCTGCTTTGCCCTCTGCACCCCTGTTGTTGTGCTCTCCTCCGTGGCTCCAAAGCTTCCCCCCCACCTACCCACCATCTCCACCAGTGAAGGGGTGCCCTAGTGTGTGGAAACTTTTCCTCCTTCACTGCTCCTTCCCAGAGGTGCAGGTCCCATCCCTATTCTTTTGTCTCTGTTTTTTCTTTTTTCTTTTGCCCTACCCAGGTATTTCGGGGAGTTTCTTGCCTTTTGGGAAGTCTGAGGTCTTCTGCCAGCGTTCAGTAGATGTTCTGTAGGAGTTGTTCCACATGTAGATGTATTTCTGATGTATTTGTGGGGAGGAAGGTGATCTCCACGTCTTACTCCTCTGCCATCTTGAAGGTACCCCTAGACCATTGTTAATACTGTTTTCTAAATGAATAAACTGAGGCTCAAAGAAGTTAAAATGAGTAGTCAAAGGATGCAGAGACCTTAAATGGCAGAGTGGAGAAGTGCAGACAAATTTTCTAACTCAAAGTCCAGCTCTGTGTCCTTCAGACCACATTGGTTGCTCCTCACGGTCAGGAACTGTGTCTTTAAGGTCAAAAATATTTCTTCAAGGACAGAAGCATATCCTCAAGGTCAGAGTTTGTGTTTTATTCTCCTGAGTACTCTAAGAATTGGTATGGATCATTACCTTGCATTGGGAAAGGTGAAGAATGAAATGCTCCAATAACTCATGTGACAAAGAAGAAGTGAGGAGTTAGGGTAGGTTGACATATGTGAGGGATGCTGAGGCAGACATTTTAAAGAAAGGCAAGGAGGCAGGTATTAGCAGTCTTCTGGCTCCCAACCCAGTGCTCTTTATAAGAAGGAAAGAAAGAGAGAGAGGGAAAGAAAGGAAGGAAGAAAGAAAGATAGATTGAACTAATGCTTAAATGATGGAACCATAATATATTGATAAAGAAAACAAGGATATTTGACAATGTGCCTCACATTAGAGATTGCTGTCAACAGGTCAGCCAGGCCTTACTTCAGCAGAGTCTTCATTGAAGGAGATCCAGACTGGAGGGGCTGTGGGCCCTCTAGTACCTGGAAAAAACTGTGAGTATAAGCTAGGAAGTCATTGCAAGTTGAAATAACTTGCCTATATCCACACAAGACTGAAACTATAGGTGGGGAATGAAAAAAGAAAAGAGGAAAATGGTCAAGGGATGTTGGAACTGAAGAGAAAGTGGAAGTCAGGGCACAGGAAGAGCATATGCTCTCTGTGTACAGCAAAGAGTATATATGTTATCATCCCAGGTTAGTAGGGCAAATGCATAGGAGAGATAGAGAGAGTGAAAAGGAGAGGGGAGGCCAGGGAAAGAGGGGATGGGATGGGAGGGGTGGGGGAGGGACAAAAGACAAAAGTAGTCCTGGGAAGGGGATTGATATAGCAATCTTGGAATGCTTGATTCTTCTCACAGTATGAATAGAAACTTAACTGTACCAAAGCTTGATGAAGATAACCCTTACCACCATCCAATTTCTTTTCTTCCAAGTTCACCAAGAAGCCTCAATGAGATGGCAAGGGTAAGTATTCTTAGCCACTTTACAGGTACTGTGGGGTTAAGTGACTTCTGTGAAGTCACAAAGTGAGTTTGTTGCTCAGCGGGGACTAGAACTCCCATTTCCTGCTTCTCAATCCCGTTCCTCTTTTGTTAAACCACTAGACTCAAAGAGCCCTCCAGCCCCCTCCATTTCACTTGGTCTTAGAATCAACCATTATAGTTTCCTTTGGGGTGCCTTGAAGGCACTTTTTAGGTCTTTACTACCATAAGAAAATGTAAATGCTCCCTCAGAGAGATCACCCCTTAAATGTACCAGCAGAATGGGGAGAATGACAGAGACATTTTTGCTAAGGAGCCATATCCCAAGCATCAAGCTTTTCTATACCCGGGCATATACTTTCATTCCCTGGGGTCATTTTGAGAGAGTAACCATCCTTTGGAGAGATTCTAATAGTGGAATTTTGGACACCATAACAAGTTGTTGTTGGTGGTGCGGGTGAAATTTAGGAGAATCGGTCTCATCTATCACCCCTTGTAGGATGCTGTCTGCTCCAGCCCTGTACATGGTCAGCTTCAATTGAATACAGGGTGGTGATTATCAATTTGACGATTTTTGATTTTAGCCTAGTTCCTTTTAGTTCCCAAGGCCTGACTGATTTGAACACCTGAATCACACACACACATGCACACACGCACATATATACATTGCCATCCTTTCATCCTTTGTATGTGAATCTCTCAACCATTGGCCTGCTTTCTGGATAGTTATTAAGATCCATCAGGCCTCCACATGGTGAAGAGAGATGGGAGGTGATGGCTTTCTACTTGTAAAGCAATTTCAAGTTGCGTGCCACGAGCGTGTGTTGGTGAGTGTCCACCCATGGCAAGTTCCTAAAGCATGGAATGTTATGTACTAATTTCCTGTATCTAATTTTCTCAGAAGCAAAGTGACCATACCAAGAATGACAAAGCCCATCTATATATAATACAAGGAACAAGACTCCCTTTTCCTATCTCCCTTACCCAACGGTGATTGTATGGTGTAGTACAGGGATGGTAAATATGCCACCCATGCTCAGTCTATGCCCAAACCAGACAGCAGTAATCAGTTATGGCCCCTCTTTCCCAATGAGCCTTAATGCAGTCTTCCTCAGCAAGTGCTCCAGGCAGCTGTCACCCAACTGATCAGAGACTGTATCAGACAAGAAACCCATTTGCTTTCCTCAAAGTGAGGGAAAGGGTAAGGCTTTAGAATCATAAAGGCCTGTGTTCTCCTTCCACTTCTGCCACTTACAAGCTCTGTAGCCTATGGCAGGTCATTTCTCTTCTCAGAGCCTCAGTTTCCTTACCTGTGAAATAGGGAAATTAGGATGGTCATGAAAATTCACAGTGATAAAACACTTGGCACATAGTGGATGTCCAATACCTGTTATCACTGAGTTCCAGAATCTTACAATTAACATGTCTGTCTTTGGGCTTCTCTTTTAAAGGTGGCAAGGGCACTTGAGGACTTCTCAGCAGCTAGTGGAGCAAATGCCCCAAACAGGAGATACAAGGCCCTCAAAGACAAACCTTACTGATCTTAGCATTTTTCTAGTCAGACCTTGGCAAGGAGATCTTGTTTCCCTTGGTGCTGGGCATCCACACTCCTCATGCCCAATTTGTTCTTTCCTCAGAATTTCCTAGCTCACTATTTTGTTTCCTGGGAACCTAATAAATG